>NC_091857.1:26545204-26848235 GCF_037783145.1 Equus przewalskii | reverse complement strand
CTGCTCAGGGAGATGGTATATAAATATGTTGATTGAATAAGAACAAAAACAAACAACAACAAAAAGATAGAGTAATGTTCCTCTTTGCTCTGATAGATACTGTTTCCTCAAATGACTGCTACACACAATTGTGTATGGGGATGGCCAGACAAGAATGAAAAAATGCATGGAAGCTTTGAGAACTGGATTAAAAAAAAATAAATTAACCCAGTCAGACAAACTGCATAAGCATAGAAAAATTCTGTAACAGCCAGGCTTAGACAGGATTATTGTACAAAAATGTATCAGGAAATCCCAGGTGCTCCAGGACCATCTACTTAATCAAGGCTAAATTTTAGTAGATCTTAAAAAAAATCGGAAGTAACACAAGGCCACAATTTACTGCAGACTTAATCAGGTATTTAAGTATTGTTAATACTTAGCCCTTTGGAGTAATTTCAGGACATTTTAAGCAATATTGCATGTATTCAACTGATTTCAAAATTTAATTCTTATTTCAATTTGGTAGATCATTTTTAAGAGGACAGCTAAAAATTGCCTTGAGAGGGCCCAAATATGTTATATTACAGTAAGAATATGTAGAAACTATTAGATTATATAAACAAATGTTTTTAGTATGTATGAAAATAATTTTTCTCATTGCCAACTACTATATTAATTTAAATATCTAAAATCTACTTTTGAATACCTCTTTGCATTCCTATCACTTTTGCCTGCTAATGTGAAATTTCACATGATTTTTTTTCTCATAAGAATCTCATAAGAAAAGTATGTCATTTAGTCTATTCATCCTGCTATAATAAAGTACCATAGACTGTTGGCTTAAACTACAGACGTTTATTTCTCATAGTTTTAGAAGTTGGGAAACCCAAGATGAAGATGCTGACAGATTCAGTTTCTGGTGAGCACCTGCTTCCTGGCTTGTAGACAGCTGCCTTCTGTGTGTGTGTGCTCACAAGGCCCTTCCTTGGTGCATGCATTTGGATAGAGATCTCTCTGTCTTCCTCTTCTTATAAAGGCACTAATCCCATCATGAGGGTCTCACCCTAATCTAATGCTAATTAATTCCCAAAGGCCCCACCTCTGAATATCACCACATTAAAGGTTCAGGCTTCCATATATGAATTTTAGGGGGACGCAAACATTCAGCCCATAACAGTCATGCATAAATCTACCAACATCATTTCTGAATACACTAAAAATCACACTCTGTAAAAGTACAGTTAATTGACTTTTCATTAAGTAGCTCAATTATTTCAGAAAACTCACAGTGTTGAATAGTCCAGCAGGTATGCTGTTTCCTAGGTATTATACCAAATTCACTAATTTACAAAGCAAGGAGGAGGTCATTCTCCAAATGGAATCTTCCACAGTGGTATCAGATGACTAGATTGTCTTCTCATATTTCAAGACCAAGCTCATTGGTCAGTATCCTTGGGAAGATTTTCTGGATGCATTAGGGCCGAACTGACCCCTTCGTCCTTCACCATGCCTGAGCCTGCAAAGTTCTTAACCTGCTATATCTTCATTCAGACTTTCCTGGTACGTTTCCTCACCCACAATTTCCGGACAAGGACGTGTTATATGTTTAGTGCCTAGGATGCACTAGCACTCATGAAGTGTTGACTGAATGAATTAATGAATTCCACCACAATGTCAGCTTCATGGGGCAGAGAGATTTGTTCTGCTCTTCACTGCTGGCAGAGCAGTGCCTAGCACAAAGGAGCAGCTCCTAAAATATCTGCTGAATAAATAGGTCATTAAGTGTGTAGTTAGCCCTTTGGAAAAGAAAAGGACCCCCAAAAATCCTACTACAATACTTATAATCTTCACCCAAGAATAGACTACTGAAATACCTAGGAGTGGTTGAATTAAGAGGAACAGGAAGCCAAGAATCAGAAGACTTGAATTTTAACCCCTACTTGGTGTCTAGGGCAAGTTACTTAACCCTTCTGAGCATGTTTCCTCATCTATAAAATATAACTACAAAAATTCCTCCTCCTGGCTTCACACAATTGTTCGATCCCATGGGATAAGATTTATGACAGTTTTATTCAAACAAACATCAAAATGAATTTAATCAATCTTCTTTTATGCCTGACCCATTCACGTATCTTTTTTATGCTTCAGAACAGCTACAGGGGAGTGGGAATTATCATGCTTATGTTTTCCAGCGAAATAACCTAAAAGGAAGAAGTTAAATAACTTGCCCATGGTTCATGGCTCTCGGTTACAGAGCCTGGATTCTCACCCCGAGCTTTGAAGATGTCGTATGAATTCACTCCAAGTCCTGGACCAAAGTTCTTTTTTTGCAACCTGGACTCAGATTACTTCTGCAGCTTTTTTGATTTGTTTTGGCTTTCACATGAATTCAAAACTTTCTAAATATTAACCTAAATCATTATTGAAATGGATTAAGTGAAGAAGTGAGAAACCAGGGTACCTAATTATGTGCAGTGTGAGCTTGACCTATACAGGAAAATACATGTTTGAAGGAAAGACCACTACCAATTTATTCATTTTCTCCTATTCCCTGTGGTTATATAATTGAATTCTCCATCATGCTTTTCAAGATTTTAAGATAGTATTTCAATGTCAGATTCATTCCACGTCAATTCATTTTCAGGCATGCTTTGCTGTCGGGATCAATAGTTTTTTGCAGTTTAAACTCGCAGTTCACCCTGCCTCTTGGTACTGCCTGCCAGCAGACTAGCTAAGCTTGGTTTTGACAGACATATCACACTTTCTAAGTCATTAATAACACTTTGGAAATATCTTCACACTTGTCACAAATCACTGAGACAAAGACATGAAAAAAGATTAAAAATTATCAGGTCAAGATTGTGCGTATGTGTGCGTGTACATACATGCGTCTATGTGAAAGAAAGTGTTGTACAATCTGATTGCTTTAAATACATTTCTCATTCACTGAGCACAATTTGATTTTAAAAGAAAGCTAAAGAGGTGAAAGATTTTACCTTTTGCTTCAGCTTTTGGGACCCACAGACTCACAGGCTATGAGAGCGCAACTGGCTCTTGATAATAACGTAGTCATTAGAAATGAGGGGATTTGGGCTGGGGTAAGGTGGAGCATTGCTCAGGTTTATGGAGCCACTAGCGAAGCCCACTCTGCTTCCAGCCTCTCTCCAGCTCTGGAGTGTTGGCTTGGATGCAAAAACCACATCACCAATTCTGACCAAAATAGCTAACCTTTACATTTGATTTGCTGGTTCATTCATCCATTAAGTACTTACAGTAGTAATAAGATAATAAATACAGTGTATTTCATGACTTCTAAAGATCTTGTAAGATATTAGCAAAATTCACAACAATAACAGCTACTACTTCGTGAGTACTTGGTACATGCCACTCATTATGCTAAGCAATTTACATAAGTAATTCGTTCATTCAAAATACATTTTTCTGGTGCATACTATCTGCCAGGCAATATTCTAGGCATTGGGGATACATCAGTGAACAAGACAGACAAAAATCTCCATCCTCAAGAAGCTGACTTTCCTATGTGTTATAAAAATATAAATAAGTAGGGGCCGGCCTGGTGGTGCAGTGGTTAAGTGTTCATGTTCCGCTTTGGCAGCCTGGGGTTCGCTGGTTTGGATCCCAGGTGCAGACATGGCACTCCTTGGCAAGCCATGGCTGTGGTAGGCGTCCCACATATAAAGTAGAGGAAGATGGGCACAGATGTTAGCTCAGGGCCAGTCTTCCCCAGCAAAAAAGGAGGATTGGCAGCAGTTAGCTCAGGGGTAATCTTCCTCAAAAATAAATAAATAAATAAGTAAAATACATAGCATATTAGATTGTAATAAATGCTAACAAGAAAAAATAAAGCAGAGAAGTAGATATGACGTACTGTGGTGTAGCACTGAAATTTCACATAGTGGACTCAGGAAAGAGCTCACTGAGAAACTGAACTTTTAATTGCATTTCAAATGTCAAAACTACATCAAAGACGATAACATATAAGGGGAACATTTTACACATAATTCTTCTCCCTGAGACAATTTCCTTTGGAGTGAATTTCCTTCCAGCCTTTGTCAAGCATTTTCCTCTCTATTATAGCCATATGATGGAAAATAACTTTTGTGAAATGTTTGAAAACAATGAAGCAGCTAGCCATGTGGATAGTTGGGGTGGGACGAGAGCTCTAGAAAGAAAGAGCATGCCTGGGTTATTTCAGGGACAGTGAGGAGGCCAGAGTGTCTGGAGCAGAGGGAAGGAGATGAGATGAGAGCACTCCACTGGTATGATGAAAGCCAGTGGAAGGTTTCAACCCTTCTTGGTACATGTTACCCTTAGAATTTTACATATGAGGACAACTGAGGTTAAGGGAGGGCAAACTTCTTCCCCCAGATCACTCAGCTAAGTGACAAAGTCAAGATTTTATTTTATTTTTTATGTGACCTTTTTTTATTGAAGTACAATTGACATACAGTATCCTATTAATTTCAGGTGCACAGTAGAGTGATTTGATACTTATATACATTATGAAACGATCACTACAATAAGTCTGGTTACCATTTGTCACCTTACAAAGTTATTACAATATCAAAGTTGAGATTTTAAAACTTTATCAGTCTGAATCTGAAGTTCATGATATTAATCATGACAGTATCTTGCATATATTAAAGGAAGATGAATACGAATACTTGAATACACTGGTACAAGTGCTGAAGGCAAAGGAACATCAAACGCTATGTGAGTGTTCATTGTGTCTGGAAGGGTGTGATAAGTCTCCTTGAAGGAGTTGTTCAACTTGGGCCCTCCCCGATGGGTACATTTCCAGAAACAAGTATAGGTTTAAGGGCATTCCAGACAGATGGTCAAAAAAAGTATCCTCTTTAATTTTGTAACCATTAAAAAAATATTATGTACATTTTTTTAACATTCTAGTAGTTGTTGGTTTGTTTGGATTTTTTTTTCAGCATTACACAGGGGAAAGTGGAGTGGGCTCTAAGTTAAAACACATGGAGATCTCTCCATCCACCTGCCTCCTAGAGATCCCTTCATTTTGATCCACAGGTTCCTTAAATTAGACCTGTCCAGAAGTAAACTGATTATCTTTACCCACGAAGCCTACCCCTGGATATTCACTCTCAGTGAATGTTACCGTCATCCACTGAGTTGAGCAAACTGAAGATCATTCTAGGTAAGTTCTTCTTCTTCTTGCCTCCAATTCAGTGTCCAACTCCAATACTTGTCAATTTTCTTACTTAAATATGTCTTGAACCTGCCCCCTTTCTGTGTCTCCTGCCACTGACACTATTAGATCCTTATCTAGTTGCATGCATTAACGAGAAAATCCTCTCTTAACCAAATTTTTGCTTTGTCTTCTTCATTCATTCAATATTTATTGAGTACTTGCTTCTTCCAGGTGTCAGGAGGGATGTTAGGAATAGAAAGATAGAGGACTGACGTCGAGGAACTTACCATCTGGTAGGAAAAGGGAAAACAGCCAAGTCAATAGGTAGTGGTGTTGCAAGATCCATGTACTCAGACAGAAGTTGGCCCAGGGGGCATGCATCAATTGACAAGGAGAACTTAATCATTCTCTGATTAAAGTCTTCTCACTGTACCTCATTGCCTTCAGGATAAAGTGCACTTAACTGAGCAGTGCATTTAACAAGGCCCTTCCTCATGAAGCCACTGTGTAACCATTCAGCCCCGCCTCTCTCTACTCCTCATGTGCAACCTACCACCAACCAAAGAAAACAACCACCAACGCTTGGCTTTTCTCTAACCTTGAGCGTGTGCTTTTTGTCTAGCTTACCTATTCTCTCCTCCCCAGATCCCAATACAGACAAACTCTTCCTTCATTTCACCCCAAGGTCTGCTGACAACTACTCGTCTTTCAAGTCTCAACTCAAATGACTCACTTACAACTACTTGTTTCTGATTCGCCCAGACCATTCTGAGCTCTAGGAAAGACAGAGGTGAAACCTCCATGGTAGCACATATCACATAGGATTGTAGTTGTAGTTACTTTATGTCACCTGCCCAGCCTCTGAGTTCCTCGAGAGAAGGAGCTGTGTCTTTCCTCTACAGAGAGGAAATTCTACATCTAACGCAGGGCCCACCACATGGTGGGTATTAACCAAAAACAATGAGAATGATAACAATAACCATAGCTATAGCTATTATTTATCCAGTGCTATTGGCCTGAAGTGAAGTCTGGCATTACATACATATGTATTTTGTCATTTAATCCTTTATAAATATGGATATCATATCCCATTTCATAGAGGAAGAGGGAACTGAGACCCAGATCTCATTGTTTGTGAATTGTTGAGGTGGGGATTCAACCTGAGCAGTCTGGCTCCAGAGCATATACAATTAACCAGCATGCTACAGTGCCTTGAAAAATGTATTATTCTGGTTATAATGATCATTGCATTATATTTATCTTTATTCTGCAGATGAAGAAACTGAGAAAGTCAAATGATTTTTCTAAAGTTACTCAGATAATAATTGGAAAGCCAGAATTCAAATTAAGGTGAATCTGATTCCAGAGCTTGGGCTAAATGAATGAATGAATGAATGAATGAAATCACTTTCTAAGTTCCACTTTCCTTTTCTGAAAAGAAATGAAACAGCGCGACAAGATAATCTTTAAATTTCCATCCAGTTCCAACAATTATTTTATTTTGACATTTTAAATCACTCCAGACTCTTCTTTTGTTTGCTTTGGAGGCGATTCAATGACAAAACAGAGACAAGGCTCTTTGTGTTAGTTCATGTACAAATTTGATATACCAAGATGAACTAAGAAGGTTATGCTTTCTAGGAAAAAAACAAAATGAGGAGCTTCATTACTCATCAGGGCTTCCTGAAGGACCAATGGGAGCCTGGAGACCGAGGCTCACACTTGTAGATTCTGTCTCAATGGCATTTCTCAGTCTTGGATCAATCGAGCACCATCAGCAATGGATCTGGGCTGGGTACTGTTGTGCCAGACTTCCAGGCAGCCAGGCCCCCCAGTCCTGACAACCCATTCTTCACTCGGCAGCACTACTCATCCACCACTGTTGTTTTAATCATGTCAATCACTTTTGCAATTCTGCTTTGTGTCACATCCAAGCTCCTGATTATAGGTTTTAAACCTCTCTACCAATTAATCCTCCCTCCATATAATAGGAACAGCTCTTCTCTCTGCCTGCTTTTGGCACTTCCCTAGTAATTCACGTTACCTCCTTTGCTCACTTCTAGCTTCTCAAACATGTTGCTTCTGCTTTGAAAACTTTTCAAAAGTCACTCCCTCTGCCTAGCTTTTCCAAACCATTATGCCCTAGCTTTGGTATTTCTAGTCTTTCTAGTACCTATTGAGAAGTTACAAACAGGGGAAACACATCTGAGATGAAGTTACTTTGTCTGCTGGAAAACCGCATGAATAGGAGTCAGACTGAATCGCTCTGAGTTGCAGCTCTGCACATTATTTTAGTCTTCCTCTTACTCATCTGTAAAATTTGAAATATTCATAGAAATTCCACTGCCTTATGAAGATTAAACACACTTTATATTAAGCACATGCGTACTGAGTACCCACTATGTGCTGGCTCTAGGAATAAGATATTTACTCAGCAAGTGATAATAACAATGTCTTTATGTGTGGGTGATCAAAAATATCTTTGTGTATTTTCCCCATTTGATTATAGATGTTTCATATTAATCATAGTTTTCAACACTTAGTAACTTTTTCTAACAGTAGAGAATGAATAGTCATCAACAACTGAAAAAAATTAATTCATTTGATATTCCCCAATTCAAAAGCAATTGTGAAGGCCTTCCTTTCCTAGGCCCAACCTCCCACCTGCCCTCAACCATCTGAAGGTCCTGATTTGGTAAAGCTCAAATAGGTGTTCTAACGTTCAGACAAGCTCAATGCTTGAAAATTCTGCCAAAATCTGTTTTATAATGAGAACAGATGGTCATGGATGAGCATCGCTTCAGCTATTGATGATGTTGAAAACAAATCTTCATCATAGAGAGGAGAAGGGATGGAATTATTAGACATAAGCATTTTCTAGATGTAGAGTGCACTATGCACACCACACAGGCTATCATTGTGATTATAAGAGAATAAAACCCAAATTTTAGAGGATGTTGATAAAGCGCTTGGCTGCTTTCCTACGCAGAGTATAGACTCATTCCCTTCTCCGCGTTTGACTCATAAAATGAAAATATTTTATGTCTGATATTTGTGTGAGACTCGATGATGCTGAGTGATTTGATTCATACTAGAGATATTTCACTTTTCATAACTGATTTAAGTGCTCGGCTTTTCCTTTTGTTTTTTTCTCAAAAGGGATGATTGAAGAGAATGAAGGAAGAACGATTTTCATCAAAATGATCTAAAAATGATTAGTTTCATTCTGAGAAAAGTTATTAATGTATCACACAGTCCACTGAGGCATGAACTTTTAGTTAATTTTAGAATTAAATGTCAAAAGAGATGTTATATTAGAAACTTTGTATGGATCAGTTTAAGATGTTCTAGTCACTCGATATTAATGAATAAGTTCTTGATACAGATAGGCGCTTTACGGGCGATGATGGTATAAGAGCTACAGATTGGAAGGAACAGATCAGTGGTCTCTTTGTTTTTTTTCCCCACATTTGATTATATAAATGAGCTCTCTTTATCTCCAACTTCTTCCTGCCAATTTGTGTTAGCAAAGGCATCTTCCTATAGTTTTATATTTTCATGAGTGTGTGTGAGTGTGGCATTTATATTGTGCCTGCCAATTGCAGTCTTGGCTGTACATTTCTGGACAACCTGATTAACTAAGACCAGATCAGTGAAATCAGAGCTACTTCCTGTTAGAATGCTAACATCTTAACTCTGAAGCATTTCTGAAACATCTCATCTTGTACTTCAATTATACTAGTATCGCACAATATGTATTACCATATTTTCTGGATGAAACGCAGATCTACAGCTGTACTTATAATTACACAGACATCAAGAAATGTGTGCCTGATTTCTGCTGGTTGGGGTAGTAATTATTGGCTGGCACTTTGATTCCTTGAGACTGAGTATTGATGACGAGAATGCACAATGAGCTTTGAGCAGAAAATTCAAAAGCTTGAAATTTCAGCAGAAAGTAAAACTCAAGAGCTTGAAAGGAAGTTTATGGTGAAAATCCTTTAGGAATTGAGTCAAACATTGATTTACTGTACATATTGATTTGCCATATTAGGTAATTTCCAAATGCACTAAACAGGATTGTCATTTTAAAGGAGACATCTACTGTTTAATTTTGAGAAAACCAGTTTGTAATCAATTGAGGGCCTACTGTGTGAAAGGCACCGAGGAAAATCAATATTTTGTTAATTTTGCAGTCTAATTGGAGAGATAAGGAATACATGAAAATATTTATGATGTTAGAAATTAAAATATAATTCAGACAAGAGGTGTCACATGGTTAATTATCAAGACAAATATTGAATTTAGAGGTGGACACAATTATTCTGGCCAAAGAGGTCTAGGAATTTTCACAGATGATGTAGGATTTGTGTTAGTGTTTCAAAAAGAAAAACTCTAAAATGGACAGAGTTATTCAAAATATATATTATTGATTTTGACAATTATGACTTACATGTCTTATGGACTTATATTGAAGTTTTATCTTCCTTCTTTGGTGTTAATTCTACTCAAGTGAATTTAGAAATTACCTAAAAACAAGACATCAAAGCATAATGTAAATCAGTCTTTAACTCATTTCTTTTATTTGCTCTTTGATGAAACAAACTGTTTTAAATTGGGCAAGGGGAGATCGTATAAGCCATAGAATATTAGAGAAGAAGGTTTCTACAATAGGGGATGATTTTCTTTATTTAGTAGTAGTTTAGATCATGTATGTTACACAATATTTGCTGAATGAGTAAAAGATTTATAGAGTGCGATATCATTTGATAGCCCACTGTGAAATGCCTATTATGTAGCAGGACATTTACTAGAATAGAAGAAAAAAGAAGATGAGGAGGAGGAGGAGGAGGAAAAACAGTGGAAGAAAAAGGAAAAGCAAAGTTTTCAGGAATCAGAAAAATTCTATGGGAAGATACAGACTGTTTATAATTCTGGATTTATCCTAATTGGAGTGCACAGTAGGAGTAAGTACTCACTTTTGATTTAGAAATAAAGGTTTCCCTTATCCTTTAAGAGAAAATTTTTAATGAAAAAAAGAGAGTAAATATCTCATACCTTCTGTAAGTTGAAAATGCATATAAACACATCCTTAAAGAAAAATGTTTCAGGGGCCAGCCCGGTGGTGCAGTGGTTAGGTGCATACATTCTATTTTGGCGGCCAAGGGTTTCCCGGTTTGGATCCCGGGTGCACACGTGGCACCCCTTGGCAAGCCATGCTGTGGTAGGCACCCCACATATAAAGTAGAGGAAAATGGGCATGGATGTTAGCTCAGGGCCAGTCCTCCTCAGCAAAAAGAGGAGGATTGGCAGCAGATGTTAGCTCAGGGCTAATCTTCCTCAAAAAAAAAAAAAAACGAAAGAAAGAAAGAAAAAAGTTCACTATCCTTGTATCATAACAATTCCATTTTTTATTACCTTGTCCGCCTATATTTATTCACTTCAATCATTATCTAAAGTTTATTTTGTATTCTGTAGCGAAAAAATTCTAGTATATTTTTAAAGAATTCGTCTACTTTTGATTCAAATGAGATTTTAGAAGTCCCATTGTCTTATTCTAAGAGGTCCCTGCAAAGCTTTCTGTCCTTGAGAAGTCAACTCCTCATAGCTATTTTGAGAAGCAGCAACTTTAATAGATTTGGAGCAGTTTTGTGAAGCCTTTATGAGAGAGTTACAAAAAATAGGATAGGATAATTTGAGTTTCCATTTATAAAAAGGGAAACCTCACTATGATGGAAGGTCAAGACAACCACCTGTTCTTCAAAGCATATTGGAAAATAAACTTCTTTAATCTAACACGCCACCACTGTGGTGACCAGATGGTGGATGTCTTGGGTGAGCACCGATTTCCAGCCTTAGAGACCTGCTTCATTGTGCTCACAAGCACATGGAAAAAACTCCAGGCTCTTCAGTGCTGTGCATCAGTTGTCAATTATTGAATAGTTCCGTTAGTGGATTTAGGAATATTTCTGATATTTCTTAGCTTTTGGTCCATAGTTTCTCAGAAATGTAGGACTAGTCAGTAATAAAACTTTAAGAAGGGAGGAACTATGCAATGGAGACAAGGAGGGATGTCTCCCCATCCATGTGCCCCTAATCCTTTGAGGCACCTCACTTCTAGTATTTGAGGATTTGGGTTTTACCATAGCTCATCCCACACTCCTAGTTGCCAACTGAACCCCATTCTCCACTTCTTCCTGCAGGCAGAACTCTAATTTTATTCAAGAAAGCACTCTACCTAGCCCTAGGGAGATACTCATTTTCCCAGTCTTCTTTGCATTGACCATATTGTACAGTTCTGGACAATGAGATATAAACAGACATTCACTGGGGATTTCTTCTGCTTCCCCCTCCTCCTGCCATGGAGATGGATGTGATGTCTGGAGCTGCTGATGCTATCTTGTAACACATGAGGTAACAAGTATAAGGGAAAATGTCAACATGCTGAGGAAGTAAGAGGGAAATGATGATAAGAACTTGTGTCCAGGCTGGCATCATTGAATGGTTGAGTCCATTCGAGCAATCCCTTCCCTCTAATTTTCCTGTTATATGAGAAAAATTACTCCAAATGTGTTTAAGTCACTGTTGGTTATATATTTTGTTACTGGTAGCTGGCACAGTCCTAACTGATAGCCCTGGTATAATACAAAGTGCTATGCTAATTTGAGTATTGTATATCTTGTCTACTAATGTATAAAGTCCCCAGGGGATCACTTAATAAAAATGAAGACTTGAACAAGGACCCTCAGGAAAGCTCAGTGTCTGTTCTAGATAACTAAAAATGAAGTGGAATGTGGGAATCATAGTTTCTATGAATGACCTCGATTACTGAATTAGAACTTCCAAATACCCAAACTCTTCCCAAGGAGTAAATTTGTAAAATTCACTTCTTGGGAAGTAAATTGAAAAATGCCGGAAGCTTTTTGGGAAGCCACCAAGTGGATGTGTAGTGGAAGTAATGGCTCCGTGGTCTGGAAACTCACCATCCTCCGGCTCTTTGAGTGTCATGAAAGAGTGAATGTAACCTTCAAAGTCGTCCAATTTAGAATCAAAGTACTTTCAACTATTTAGCTAGAAAATCTTGCTCAATATTTATAAAACCACCATACAATTAGCATAAGTTCACATGCCTATGGTGAAAAAAATGAGAAGACTAAAGGAATTTTAATGAGCTCTGCCTTAATCATCCCCTGACATAAACCTAATAAAGTACCTCTCTAACTTTCATTTGATGTTTTTCTTTCCCTAACTAACTGCTCCAGCTACACCTATGTTCAGGTACACATGCTTATCTTTGAAATAGGCTTGGTGATTATTTATGTCATAACTCACAGCTCTTTTTCTCTGAGTATACGTGCACATAGATTTATGTTTTTGCATACACTCCTATATTTGACTGTCAACCTTGCCTAGACTTCTGTGAACCTGGTGATAAGAAAAGGCGTGATAAGCCAGGAAAATGGTTGAAAGGATCCATTGTCAGTAGGAGAGGGAAAGCAAAAAGAGTCAATGTTTTAGGGCTTTTGAATTCACCCTTGAAGTTGTTGTACACAAAAAAAGGATATATTTTTAGTACTAAGTTGTAGCTCCCTACAGTGTCTTGTACATAGTTCACATTCAATAGAAAACAATTGCCTGCGCCATTCCTCCATCTTTACAAACGACGTCGGCATGCTTCTCTTCCTGATTGAAGTGGGTTGATTGGACTTCCACTGTCAACCTATACAATGAACATACTGGAGTATCAGCCTTATTCTATATCCCCCAAACTGTTCCAGTATTGGTTTCCATCACAAAGACGTGCAAAGACACAGAACAAAGTCAACCTGAGAAAGAGGTGAAGCAGGTGAGGCAAAGAGAGAATGGACCTTATATTTTTGTCTCTGTGTAAAAGCAAAATGCATTCATATTAATTATGGCTCCTTGGAACTTGCAAGCATTTCCTATTTGAATTCAAGTTCTGTTCAATTAATCTCATGTTGTAATTAAAGTTTGAAAAAAAAATTGTGTCTGGGATACATTTGACCCGTGTGTCATTAGGGAAGCAACTGTATTGTTTACTGAGCATTTTGCAGGTCAGTCCAAAACTGTAGCAATAACACATTCTAAATCTATAGGAAGACTGTTTCATAAGAGGAACGTTTTAACATCAAATAGCCCATGGGGGATTCATACATTGATCTACTGACGTTTCCTCTGAATTAGTTAAGACTGTTAGACTAACAATGGTTCTAATGGGAAAGATAAAGAAGACCAAATGGTGGAGAGGCAGCAATTTAAAGGTTTAATTCAGGGTTTTCTGTTTATATCAGTTATAAATTTAGATAATTGGTGGTGTTCAAACTGGTGACAGCTTTGAATGCTCTTGATGGGTTATAGCAGTTCATTCACCTCCTAATTTTATTGCTTAATATGAGACAGCACAGTGATCTCCCTCTCAAAGAGAGGTTGCTGACAATGACAGGGCATTCACAGCAGGCCACCGTCAGTACATCAGTTAGAGTATTCATCAATGTCAAGGTAGAAATTCTGGCAATATTTGTCCTTTGCCCTATCTTTCGTGAATATCTTTTTTGAAGTAGGTTTCATAAGACAAAGTGTTTATTCATTAAAATTCTAAATGGAGGGGCCAGCCCAGTGGCATAGCGTTAAGCACGCACGTTCTGCTTCGGCGGCCCGGGGTTCCCTAGTTCGAATCGTGGGTGCGGACATGGCACAGCTTGGCAAAAGCCATGCTGTGGTAGGCGTCCCATGTATAAAGTAGAGGAAGATGGGCATGGATGTTAGCTCAGGGCCAGTCTTCCTCAGCAAAAAGAGGAGGATTGGAAGTAGTTAGCTCAGGGCTAATCTTCCTCAAAACAAATAAATAAATAAAATAAAATTCTAAGTGGAAAATAAGTATTGCATTTAATCCAAGACTAAATTCTCTCTCTCCCCCCACCTCCTGCTACCACCTCCATTCTATATCATAAAATTTTTCATAGATTTCTAGAAAGAGATTTATTTTTCTTATGTAAGAAAAAATATAATCCCATCCATCTAAGTCTCACTCTAGGGTATATATAGCTTGGTCAAGTTTGTGATTCGGGAAAAGAACATGTAATGTGACTGTGTTTGGTTGGAATCCATCTAGCAAAAGCTTAGAACAAAAAGTCTCTGTTTAAACTATGCAATGCCCATTTCCCTGGAACGCATTTCTGACATACAAAGGGGGTTCCTTGAAAGGAAATCCACGGTCAAAGTGCAGCTCATTTGCACTCAGTCAATGTAACCCAGAATATGGAGACTTTTTCAATAACGTGAATGATAATGAAACTCTTCAGTCAAGATTACCATCTTTTAAGGAACAGTTTTGAGGAATATTGATAGCAAGTGAACCAGGGTCTTCCTATGACTGGTGGCTTTTTCTGGATAACTCCAGAAATCTATAATCATAACTTTACGGATGTAGCAGTGGGTAGTGGTTAAAAGCACGTGGTTTAGCGTCAGTGTTAACCAACCAAGTTGCTTAATTTAAGATGGGAATAATTACTACTTTCCTTCCCC
This sequence comes from Equus przewalskii, assembly GCF_037783145.1. Lineage (NCBI taxonomy): Eukaryota > Metazoa > Chordata > Mammalia > Perissodactyla > Equidae > Equus > Equus przewalskii. The sequence continues at coordinate 26,833,528 of NC_091857.1, read as the reverse complement.
TAACTAACTGTTTCAACTACTGGATACACACACTGGATACACACATTTATCTTTCAAATAGGCTTTGTTATCTTTCATCTCATAACTTGCACAGTATCTGACTTTCCATACACTGTGTTTACAGTCATTACCACTAATGCCACATGGCTCAGATGTCCATAATGATTGGCTCAGGAGGGAGCAAACTTAATCTGGTAGGTTAGAAAAATTGACTCCTGCTTTCATGTTTTCTTACCTATTATGTCATCAAATGACAGACTGAGAGATCAGAGTGGCCAGTGGGTAACTCTCTCCCTGACTCTGTCGTCAATCTCCCCTCTGCTTCTCTGGCTGTAATACTAAAAGTTTGAGTGGGAGGAGAGAGATCAAAATTAGCTTCTCATATTAAAAGAAAATACAGCTAAGCTGTTCTAGCTCTCTACTATACTGCGAGAAATGCTAAGTGATATAAGTAGACCCTGCTTAACTCAAAAACATTTTACAATAGGATAGTAAAATGAGATTTGTTTTAAAAGGCATCCTGGAAAGAAAGGGCTTCTAATGGACAGACTCATATGTTTAGATGACATTATGTGTTGGACTCTGGCGTTGCTGGAAAGCTGCATGTTTGAAAACTCATTCATCTGTCTGCTCTTCCAACTTTCATTATAAATAATGTGTTTTATTTATAGCAGCTTACAGAGCAGTGATCTGGACAGATAATTGAAGCATATTACAAAGAAAAATTCCTATTTGAAAGTAGACAATGTGCTTCTCCGTCTAAAAACGAGCAGCATGTGGGAGTCAATAGGATTTTTGTCTGTCTCATATCTTATCAATAGATTGCATAAAGCATTTCTCCTTTTAGGAAGAATCAGGCCTGAAGGAAGCCTGCTGAAGCCTGTAGGGGCTGTTTTGATTGGCTTTGGCTTAGGTATTTTCTTTGTAATTATTCTGTGGTTTCCCTGGTATTCACTGCAGAATACAGCTATCCTACCTTGAGAGCCTTTGAAAGGTGTCCGTTCTAATTTTCTTGTAACGAAGAGGGGAAAAAGTGTGCTTTGAGAAGAAATACACAAACTTTAAAAAATGTTTAAATTATTGTGAAACAACCTTTCTGGTTCCATTCAGTATCTCACAAGATTATATCCTGATTTTCTTTATAACCTGATACCTACTTATACTAATACCATCCTGAGTGTCTTGTGTGTATCTACACAAGATCTACGTTAGATATTCGAGGGAGCTTTCATGTTTTATTTTCATTTTCTCCACTTAAAGGAAAATGTGCCCCGCTTGCCTTTGTGACAAGTCAGGTACCTTGGAGGCCAGTATCAAGAACCCCTGTCTGTTAGTTACCACTTTCTTTCTTGAAACAACCATTAGCCGATGCATCGCTGAGTAACGTAATGAAGTAGAACCCTTGCAAGTTTATTTACTTGACAATTATTTCCTTACTGAAGGTCCAATCTGAAGCTATTATTTTTATTTGACTCACAGGGCTTCTGTTTCACTTATTAAGGGTTCTTATACTCTTTCATGGAACCTAAGAAGTTTACGCAATAAATTTAAATGGTTGCCAAAAGTTAGGTAACTGGAACCACACCTAAAATACACAAACACATTTTCCCAAGCTCCTCAATATTTGAAAACCATTAAATGGATCCAGCTACCTCCCAAATATATTGAATATTGCTTCCATGTGGGCATAGCATTGTTGAATTAGTGTTGAATTGAGTCTCTTGGGTATTAGCAACAGACAAGCAGTGATTTAATGAGCCTAGTACCATATTAGAGCCAAAAGGAAATAATGACTGAGGATGAGGACAGGCTTCTAGCTTCAAGGTCCATGGCTGCTGGTTGGAAAGAAACAATAACACACACAAAGGAATTAGACATAAAAAAATGTAGCAACTTGTGCCATTGATTATTTGTATAAAAATAGATTAGAGAAATACAGGTGTATATAAATTGCAGTAAATAGAGAATAGTGCAGGGAGAGACCAAATTTTAGTTAAGCCTTAAAGGATGAATAAGAATCTCATGGGTGGAGGAATGGAAATAAATTGGTTCATTCAATGACTCATGCACATCTATCTAGTACCCTATAACTGGCCAGGGAATGTGCATGTAAGATAATTCTCTGTCCTCAAGGAGCCTCATTTTTATTCTGTTAACATAGCAAGCTCTTCCCCTTCACAAGCTCTTTACATATGCTTCCCCAATTACCTTTTTCAGTTATGACTGCATATCGAACCACGGCACTACTCAGCGACTTAAAAACAAAACAAAAACAAGCATCAGGTATTCTCTCCCCTGATTCTATGGGTTTGCTGAGCTCAGCTGGGTGGTTCTGCTTCATGTGGTACTGTTGGGACTATAGTCATCTGACAGCTCCAGTGGGCTGGAACCTCCAAGATGGCTTATTCACATGGCTGTTGGTACGGGCTGTCCGTGGGAGCTCACCAACCAAATTGCCTCAGTCCTCCTCACTGTGACCATTCTATGTAGCTTGAGCTTCTCACAGTCCAAGGGTTGGATCCGAGAGGGAGTGATCCACTGCATGAAAGAGGAAGCTACAGATCTCTTACGGCTCAGCCGCAGAAGTTACATGGAGTCATCCACAACATTCTACTGGTCAAAGCAAATCACAGGCCGAGCTACGATCTAAGGGGAAGAGAGGCAAAGAATTTGTGGCCACCTTTAATGCATCACACTCTTACCTCCCCACCATCACCAAATGCATTCTATCTCTCTGCTTACTTTGCTCATTGCTCATAACACATTGTGATGTATTATCATGTTTTTTTTTTTAATTTTTCTTACGTTATGCATAGTGGGACTCTGGTCTGTATTATTGATCACTCTAGCTTTAGAGCTAAGAATAACACTTGGCACACAGTAGGTACTTATTAAATATGTGATGAATATATTGAGGGAAACAGATAAGAACAATAACTTCTATATCTTAAAGGAAACTTTAAGGTCCATTTCAATTTGCAAAATATCATTATAAATACGAATTATACATCATTGTCGTGTTCTGTGGATACAAGTGAAAGGTCAGTTGATTCAGATCAGGCCATGAGAACAAGCTTTCCTAGAGGAAGTGGAGTTTGACCTGGGCCTATGAGGATTGAGCAAGACCTTGATGGTCAGTGTACATTTCAGATATGCCAACAACTTGAGTACGTGATAGGGAGAACTGGAGAAAATTGACTCCTGTGCTAGGCCAACAAGTGTCCTAGGCATTAATTTATGAAGAGAGCTTATGGATGAGATGATAGAGACCTATTATTTTTTCGGAGACTTCCCCATCATGGGCTTCTCCTCCCAGGAACCAAACCATAAATTAAAGTGTCATTGTGAAAGCACAGAATTGGGAGGGAGACATCATGAACAATTCTTACCCACCAAACCTCTTTTCTTTCAACATCCTCCTCAATCATGAAATTTTTCTGTCACTAAAGCATTTCCTCAATGACACAGGAGAAGGGGCATGAAAAAGAAGGAAATAGCAAATGAAAGTTGTGATGTTGGTGAATGTTGGGAAATACATTAAGCTGGGCCAGGCTTTTTTAAAAGCAGAAAAAAGATACCTAGGAATAATATGATAGTCATCAGGGAACCATGGAATTGAGTGTGGAGGACAGAAGTGAAACCAAGAAAGAGAAACTCATGCCAAGTTTGTATGATAGTCAACCTACCCTTTTGCATATATTTTACAAAACATCTTCCAAGGCTTTATCATGTGTAAGATAATTTTGTGCTTTTCCAGTTAGTAAAACCACATAAATGTCTCATCTCTTCCTATTACCTAAAAATTACCTAAAAATGCCTGTTAAAGGCTTTTTCTTATTTTATTATTTATCGTTACTGTTGTTTGTTTGCTTAATTTATCTCTATTCTTCTCTCTAAAGGCTTTCCCCTAAACACCCTTACCCCAACCATCTGTTCTCTTTTCTGTTTGATGAATCCCAGGACACTAAGAACTAAGTTTGATTTATTTTTGAATTCCCATCACCTAGCACGGTGTCTGTGGCTTATCATGGCAACTCAGTGAATGAATGGAAGAACTGAAGGAATGGCTAGTAGTCCAAAGGAAAAGGAAAGTGTGCCACCCATGGAGGAATGGAGTGGGTTTTTTTCCTAGATTAAAAATTACATGGTATTTTTAACACCATACTGGGAAGCACTTGACTACCAAAGCTAGTAAATATCTATAGTCCTTTGTAACGAAAGATGATTCCAACTCATGTAAGAGGATTTATGTCCACTCTAGTCAAAGGAATCATGGTTGAGTAGAAAGAGAAAGACACAGGAAATCAAGTGATCTTGATTTATATTCCAATTTCACCTCCTGTTAACCAGGCAACTTTCTACTTATGCCTTAATCTCTCTCGACATTTGTTTCCTAGTCTATAATATGAGAAAGCTAGTAATTGTTAAACAAGATTTTTGTATGTAAACATTTCCAACAGAGTTCCAGACACACATGTTAGATGAATCTAACCCTCATGTAGAACAGAACACTCATCTGCTGTGTGGTCCAGAGCAAGCCACTCAGCCTCTCTGATCCTTGATTCTTCCTTTGAAAACCCAGGATCTCCAGATTCTGGAGCTCACTTTCTTTTATCAACTTTGCCTTGTGGATGAATCCTTAGGAAAATAAAATACCACTTTTAATCCAATTAACTTAATCCCCTTAATAAGCACAAATATATATACACTCAATAGCATTTAAGAACCAGTAGGAAAGTATCTGGCATTCAGACAGGGCACATAGATTGGACGTTAATTAGAGGAAAAATAAGACAAAGCCATCATAAAGGCGAGAATATTAACAAAAGGTACAGATGGTTCAGAGCACTTTAAATCATTTTAATCCATTTCCATTCTGCAAACACATTGATATTTACAGTATGTCAGAATCTGTGCTGGGTTATAAAGACAAATCAGGCTTACACTTTTCTACAGAAATTTAGTCTTGAGATTGTCGTCTACCTGGGTGCTTCTCAAAACAAATCGCGTTGGTATTGTCCAGCAGCCCCCACCCTGGGGCACTACCAGCCCAAAAGGCCTTAACCTTATCACCTAACCTTTCTGGACCTCCATCTGCTCATATTTAAGAATGACAGTCTCTTCCAGCTTGAGTGTTTTAAGAGTCACAGTGGGTGGCATATGCTGCATTATGCCACAAGCTCATGCATGGGTCTGAGCCCATCCACTGCCCCTGGATCTACGATCAAGACATCCCTTGAGCCAGAAGTGCCTGCAGCATTGTCCTGATTGCCACAAATCAGCATTAAGTGAGGCATTTATCATATTTGAAAAGACACACCATCTGCAGATTCCACCATTGTGCAAAGTTGTCACGAACAATATGCTACTTTGCAGTCTGCACATTTAACAACAAATGGGGAAATTCAACAGCAACCAGAAATAAACTTGGGCTTGGAATTGCATTTCTTCGATGCAGTTAGTGCTCAGCCGGTCCCCAGAACATCACCTTCCACTTAGGAGAATGTAGAGCTAAGCAAATTCAAACTGAAAAACATCTTTTAACTTTCTATGTGAACAGGAAGGAAGGGAGAGGATAAAGGTAATAAGATTCTCTGATCATAGGAAATTGGAATTTGCTATCTTGCCAGACCATTATTCTTAATGCACAGCTGAAGTTGGCTACATTTCCTTGGCAGAGAAATAAAATCATTCTGATTTGAAAGTAACATGAAATGACTTGGTAAAGATTTTTCTAATAATGCGTTTTTCTTTTTTTTTTTTTCTGTTGACAAATAAAAGGCAAATATTCCCTTCTCGTGGATGCTTACAGGATATAACTGGTACATTCAATAATATAGACTTAAAGTTTATAATTGTATTTAACATCTCAAAATTCGATTACATTAGAGGTGAAGTAGTGCTATGTTTAAAATACAGTGAAGCATGAGTAATTTTGTTTCCTGATTGGGGTTACTATAAAAACTGTATTTTGAAAATCTGTAGCCCCACTGTAATACAAGGGCCCCCAAGGGCTTCATGGAATCATTATTGTAACAAATGCACATGTAAACTCTTTTCATCAAAAATATTAAGAGGTTAAGTGCTAATAGGCCTTTGAGAGTGTTTGCTGGAGGTTTCCTTCATCTCGTGTTTGATTTCAAGCATTTATTTTTTTAAAAATTCAAAGAACTAGGGTTGTGTGAAGAGACGGTTATTACCTTGCATCTAAAGGAAATGAGTTGAAGATAGTTACAAAATTGCTTCGCCTTATTATCCTGTTTCTTTTGAATAAAACAACTCTTTAATGAGCTACTGTTTTTCCTAAAATGTCTCGAGATGGAAGATCGGAACTGCTAATTGTTCTACTAGTTTTAACTTTAGGGGAAAAAATCAGCACTAGAAGAGAAACCGTGAATCAACATTACAATCGTCAGTTTTTTAGAAGATGAATAAAACTCTGGAGCCAGTTCTAAATATACTCAATTAAAAGAAAAATAGAGAAGAAAATACTTTCTCTTAATGTTGTCAGATATGCTTAGGTACATGCAAACAAACACGAGGCTATCTGGTAGTTTTCCACAATGTCACTTGATAAGGACATGCCTGGTGTAACATAGCGCCTTCTTAATTGCTTTCACGAGCGCTTCTTCCTCTTTGACAACTTACTTTACTCTTAGGCTTCTCCTGGATACCATAGTTTCACCCTTTTCTCTATGTTGATGATTCCCTCATGGATGCCTCCATACCTGACATCCCCTGTGAACTCTAGACCATCAATTCCTACTGAGCTTTGGGGACTTCCAGATAGGTTTCCTCAATTGTTTCAAACCCAGCATGTCCACAGCTGAGTCCGCCATCTTCTACTCAAAGTTATTCCTTCTATGTTTTCTAATTCTGCTCATGTCATAAGGCTCTCCTCTTTCAGATCAGGAACTTCAGATTCATCTTTAACTCTTCTCTTTTCTACTCTCCCTTCACTCATTTAGTGGCTGAATTCTGCTGCCTCATCTTTGAAGTCTTTGAACTCGATTCTTTTGTCTGATATGGTCCATTTCACTCTGAACTGCTCCTTTCATCCCCTTCCAGGAGAGGTGCTCCTCTGGAGCGTTTCTGTGGTACCTTATGCTTACTTCCATCATAGCCCCATTCACACTGCTGTATAACCTCCTTTACCTTCCTCTCTCCATCACACAGCACATAAATCTTCCCAGTCACTTCCTTATCAGCTCTTGTTGAGGTGATAGCTGACCTTTTACCTGCTGTCCCTTACCCACAATCCAAGCAAACGTGGACATTTAATCATTAGTTGGACCACTTTCCCCATTCTTGTACTAATTCAGTTCCCCAAGTTGTACTTTCCCACCTCTCCGCTTTCACCTGTTCCAAGGACGGATACTCTAGTCCCACATCTTCTTATGGAAGTGTCTTCTGTGCTGAAGAATCTTGTTCAAATGTTTTCTCCAAAAAGCCTTCTCAAGGCGCATCTTAGACAGAATTAATCTCACTACATCCCACCTATATTCAAAAGCATTTATCCTCTTTCTTTTATTGTATCTTTAATTGTTCTTTTGTTCAAGATATTTTGCCAGGCTTGATTTTCTGAGTTGATTGTGAAGGTACAGAAGGTGAATTCCTCATCTCAGTGCTCCCCGTATACTAAGCACAAAGTGATTTGTGTTCTATTAAACAACTTTTAAGTTTGATTTAATGATTCTCAACTAATTTAGGCACAACTATAAATAACCAGCTTTAGGTTGGATTGGATCCTGTTTATTCCAGTGATCATGTTAAGAATAAAAGCTTGACATAGAAAACAACGTTGACCATATAAAATAATAGGAGATATATCTGCCACCAAATATTGCCAATATGGTTCATTACGAAGCTGTAAAAAGATCTAATTCACAGTCTGCAATACAGCATGAGACATCATTTTGTGGACTAGGTGCCATTTAGTCTCATAATCCAACTCTTAGTAATTTATATATTTCATCCTATAAAATTTAGTTAATGAATTACTTGATACTCTAGCTTTCTTGTTGTGAATAACAGTAATATAATCCTTCTCATTTTATCTAATGCCTGTTATCCAAGATATTGAGAATTAATGAGAAAACGCTTTAAAATATTTTCTCATTAATCCTCAAAAGACGCTTCCACAATGGATTTGTAGAAATTATTAGTTAAGGATTAAAATTTCTTCACAAAGAGACCACATCTCTACACTATTCTTCTGCTTGCTTCAATGAAATTTTAAAGTTATAAAGTTTAAAGGAGTTATAAAATATTTCATTTCTGCAGGCTTCCGAGGAGAAAGACAAACACTGCTTTTATTGTAAACACATAAATAAATATTGATCTTTGTCATGGCATATGGAGATATAGATTTCTAAAAGATACACCTTTGGAATATTTTAGCAAGTTTTTATTCTAAATATAGTTGAAAGTGTTCCTTTACCATGTATCTTTTGAGAAGGGCTCATTTTGTGTTAAAGAAAGATTTTTTCAGAGTCTGTTTATTTACATTCCTTTGAGAGAACTCTTCTTAATTTTCAGTTATTAAATAGATTGTAATTTATTATGTAGAGCATATTCTTGGTTCAATGATTCCTCTAGGAAGCATAGCTGATGAACCATAATTATTTTCTAAAAATTAAAGGAATGACCAAACTTTAGTTATTCAACTCATCTATGTGGTAAAAGTGAAGAATTTTCCAAAATGTTATCGATTTTTTAAAAACATAAGCATGCTTGCATGAGTTTCTAACTCTGGTTCCAAAATGAATTTCAAAAAAGATATTAGATGAAGCTTCAGAGGAGCACAGCTATATGATTTAAAGCACTGGGATAACATTAGTGCAATTCCAACAGATGACCCTTCCTAGGGCATTGCAAGCGTCAGAAGATGTGAATACCAGCGAAGTATGTAGAAAAAGCAGCACAAAAAGCATGCATGGAATATAATTTGCCAAAAAGAATAAATGGATGAAAAATGCATGCTGGTAGGGGGTAGATTCCGATATCGTCAAAGCATCTGTGGAATCAAGATAATTCCAGCATTCAGAACTTGGGACAATGAGACACAAATAAATAATGTATTTGATGTAAAGAAGAAAGGAAGGGAAGGAGAGATTATTACCAGCTACTGATTACTTAGTGTGTGCCAGGTATCACTAAGCACTTTCAATAAGCTATTTTATGAAACAGTTCAATTTTCCTATAAGGTAGTTATTTTAACTGTGTTTTTACATATAAAAAGCTAAGTGTAAATGTCTGTCCAAAGTGCCCATGTACCTAGTAGTTAACAGCTGCCAGATTAAATATATATATCCATTATATATATATATATATATATATATACCCATAATATATATATACACCCATAGTGTATATATATCCATAATATATATAAATACCCATTTTATATATATACATATCCATTATATATATCCATAAACATGAAATCATATATATATAATCATATATCTCCTATATATATAATCTTAAATATATATCATATATATATATGATATCTATATCACATATATATGATGGTTTATTTTATGTGTCAACTTGACTGAGCCTAAGGATGTCCAGATTTCTGGGTGTGTTTGTGAGGGTGTTCCTAGAAGAGATTAACATTTGAGTCAGTAGACTGAGTAAAGATAATTGTCCTTACCAATGTGGGTGAGCATCATCCAGTCTGTTAGGGGCCTGAATAGAACAAAAAGACAAAGGAAGGGTGAATTCTCTCTCTCTCCTTGAATTGGGACATCCATCTTTTCCTGCCTTCTGACAGGGGGGCTCCTGGTTCTCAGGCCTTTGGACTAAGGGACTTACACCAGTGGCTCCCTGGTTCTCAGGCCTCAGACTGAATTACACTAGTGTTTTTCTGGGTCTCCAGCTTGCAGATGGCAGACTGTGGGACTTCTCAGCCTCCATAACCATGTGAGCCAATTCTTATAATAATAGGAATTTTTATACATATATTTTATATATAACTATATATATACATATTCCTATATAATAATCTCCTCTTATGTATCTCTCTATATACATCCTATTGGTTCTGTTTCTTTGGAGAACCCTGACTAATACTATATATAGGTATTCCTTCATCCATCTATTTGCACCTGTATAATGGGAGGAAAAGAAAACACTCAAGGGTGACCCTGTGCCTAAATTGACAAAGTGCCCTTGAAAGAACCTCTCACCATTTCATGAACAACAGCAGCTCAGGTGGGAGCCTGCGCTGAGTGGCTGTCCAGGACAACTCCATGCTCTCTAAATGACTGAGAGGCCAGACAGATATTTTAGCTTTTCCAGCAGGAACCATCGAAAAACCTCATGAGAAAGGCTATTATGTGCCATGACTGGAAAGCTACAATACGAGGAATTGCCAACACTGTTTCCAGGAGTCAGAGTATGAGTTTTAGAGGTAAACTAGGCTCCAAACTCCAGGGGAATATTTCTGAGATTTCATTTTCTCTACTCCAAAATGAACATAATAATTCCTGCCTCAAAAGGTTGTAAGCAGATTAAACTAAGATAAATATATGAAGGGCCTGGTATGATATTTGGGTTATGATGTGCTGTAAGGATATGATGGCTTAAAAAAACTGAAGAAGAGAAAGAAAAAAGAACAGACAAGGAAGAGGAGGACAAGGAGGACTTAGGGCCTGAGGGAAAGGTTAAAGGGAAAAGAAAAGGAAGGAGGAGGCGGGGGAGGAAGAGTAGGGAGAAAGAAGACTAACTGCTAGGAGTCATTGTTTCCAGAAGCTTCTCTAAGTGGAAGCACCTAATGAGAACTGATGGAAATCATTGTAGTTGCTGCAGCCCATAGGAGATGCCTTTGCAGATGAGCGCAAAAGGTTTTCGGGGTCTACCAACGTGAGTGACAACTAATAAAAAATGGTGTCATCGAGAGCCGCAGAAAGAGATTCAAACCAAGGCTACAGTGGAGTCCAATCCATCTTTCCTTTCTATCCTAGGATGAGATTCTCGTGACATCTGGGAACATGTGTAGTGATTATTGATTTCAGTGTTTCACTGAATGAGGAAAGAGAGTAATAATTTTTACCAGGAAACCTGGTGGAAATGATGGTCCAGAAACCTGAAGTGTTTTCTTCAGTCAATTACAGAGGCACTAAACAGTAATCTGGTCCTCAGATATTCAGGGAAAACAGGCTATAATTAGAAGGGACGATTGATAAAGTGGTACTGAGGTAAAAATAAATCTACTCTTTGCAAGCTTAATTATTTTGAGGGAAATGAGAAGAATAAATTGACAAAAGAAACTATGTTTACACACACACACACACACACACTTTTCTTTTAAAAACTGGAACAATTATATATGAACTCTGATAAGAAGAATACCAAAATCAATATCTCGACTGCTTCTTTTTTTTTTTTTTTAAGATTTTATTTTTTTCCTTTTTCTCCCCAAAGCCCCCTGGTACATAGTTGTGTATTCTTCGTTGTGGGTTCCTCTAGTTGTGGCATGTGGGACGCTGCCTCAGCGTGGTCTGACGAGCAGTGCCATGTCCGCGCCCAGGATTCGAACCGACGAAACACTGGGCCGTCTGCAGCCGAGCGCGCGAACTTAACCACTCGGCCACGGGGCCAGCCCCTCGACTGCTTCTTAATACACAGTAGTTTTGGAAATTCTGTTTGAAACTTTGAGATAACAGGCTTTTACAATGTAATCATGAACCAACATTTCTGTTGTGGTTTCCAAAGTATGGAAGCCAAAAAAGTCATGGATAATCAATCGCCAAGTTCTCTCCATCTGCGGCTCTATAGCATCTATCACATCCAGCCTCATCACGAGTTTCTACCACCCAATTCTGTCTCTTATCTCCACTTAAAGAGAAATTGCATTCACCTGCCAGTGGGTTGCCCATATTCCATCTTCTCCCACCTCATCCATTCTACGCACTTTCCTAAAACACACCTTCAACACATCATTCCCCTGGTCAGTTGGACACTTTCCATTTTTTATAGGATAAAGTCTAAACTCCTTGTCCTGATATTCAAGGCTCTTCAAAAGTGGTCCCCAAATTTCTCATGGGAAACATTGAACTAGAGCAATGCTTCCCAGTGATAGTCTAAAAATTTTGTCCTGATAGATGCTTCACAATAAAAAAGGGCTTCCTAATCAACTAGGTTAGAAAATGCTGAATAATATGATCATAAAATAGCTAACATTTCTTAAGGACTTCCTTTGTGCCAGATACTAAGAGCATTATATGCTTTATATTATTTAATCCTCGCAACTCTACATAATTGATTAATAGATGAGAAAACCAATCAAAGCCTAGAAAGGTACAGACTATTTCCAAGGTTACATATCTGGGAATTATCAGAGCTGGGATTTGAACACTGGTATGTCTGACTCTGGGCTCTGAGTTCTTAAACCTAAGAATGCTCTATCCCTATCCTGTGGTGTCTCAGGGGATTTAGCATATTAAAGTCCCTGAGAAGTGCTGACATGCAAAACTCTATGGGGTTTTATTCAAACCAGTCAACTTACTATATAAGAAATGCATTTCTTGAAATGTCTTTTAACATCCCCATAAAACCAGGTTTCCCATAGCCCTTTTTAGGAAATGTTGAACTAAATGATTTTTAAGGCCCTTTCTCACTCAAACATTCCCTTTTTCCCAGGACTTGCCATCCAGTCCTCTACTCAGTGACTTTCAGTTCATTTAAACAGCTTAATTGCAAGTCCCTAAATATGCTTGAGGTCTAACCTCACTCCTTGTCCCCAGAACTCCCTCCATTTTACTCTTATCTGAATCTTTGGTACCCTCAGTACCCCTTAAATCCCGCGTCCTCTCTGAAGCATCTTCCTGACTGCCCAAAAAGATATTTGGTTTAGTCTTCCTTAGTCTTTCTGTGGCACTTTCTGGGCTGAGGGGACCTTGAGTATACTCATACACAAAAGAGATGTTCTATGACTGACAAGTGAAGAATTGGATTTTGTCAGTAGTCGTATTCCCTCATTTCTTTCTGTGTGCATATCTTGAGTAAACACCAAGAGGCATAATTCAAAATTCTGAGTCCATACTCTTTTTTTCCCCCACAACAAACATATATTTCCTTGGACCACCAGCAATATCACCATCTGTGTGTCTCTTTCCCGTTCTTCACTGAAAGCTCCTTCGTGACAGAGACCAGACTTTTTTTTCTGTCCCTGATCCACTTATACAGTGGACATTTTAGCTCAAAACTCATTGAGATTTTGGCTCTTCCACTTATAAGCCATATTCTTAAACAAGTTGTTTAGAATAGGACTCAGTTTCATGACCTGTAAAGTGAGCAGAGATAATATTAACTAATTCATTGAATTTAGATTTAAAAAAATGAGTTAATACAGATAAAGGGGGCTTTGTAGAGAGCCTTACAATTTTTAAGTGCTCTAAAAATGTTAGATTTATTAATCCTGTTGTTATTGTAAACTAGTCATCTACCATGTTCCAGGCATTTTACTAAGCCATGAAACCAACTCAATATGGTGCAGTCTTTGCCCTCTGGAATCTTGTGTGTGGTAAGAGAAAGAGAGCAAGCAAGGTAGACGAGTGAGGTCAGCTATATCCAAGGAGAGCAGGAGAGGGATCAAAGACAAGGCAATGATCCATTCAAGCCCTAAAGGACAGACTTGAGATAGCAGGGCATTGCGGGCAGAGGGAGAAGCATTTGCAGGAGACCTGGATATGTCATGTGGCTTGGTGCTCTTGGGGAACTGTAAGTTAGTCCATGTGACTGAAACCTGATATGTGTTTGGTAGGAAGTGAGCTGGAAAACTAGATGAAATACTGAAAATCTTACATGTCTCAAAGGCACTTAAATGTAATTCCAATGATAATGGAGTGAGAGAGGGTAGGTCAATGTAGCATTTAAAGCATAGAGAAATATGATCCGATTCACACGATAAATGTAATTCTGGTTATGCTGTAGAGATTGGTAGAGGCCAAAACTGCATTTAGGGAAGAAATAAGTGAAACATGAAGAGGCTTTGAAGAGTGATGTGGAGTCTGTTAAATGCAAAGTTGTAGACTGGAGAAAAAGCACAGGCCAGAGTGGCTAATTAACCACTAGAAATTAACTGATTGTTTTGAAAATGTAAATTATGAAACAGTATATCTTAACATAAAAATATTACATTAAATGTATTTTATTTAGTGTAAATTAAGTGTGCTATTGTTCACCTTCTAAATTGGCTAAGATTGTAAAAAAGTAATTATAATGTTGGCAAAGGAAAGATGAAAACAAGTATTATTTGGCAATTGCTCTCAAGGACTGAAAAGCTTGTTTTTGCCCAAAGGCCTAATAATTTCATTTCTAGGCATCTCTCTCAGGAAATAATGTAAAATGCAGCGGCTTTGAATAAAAGTTAGAAATATATATTTCCAACAAAGAGGGAATGGCTAAGTACTCGATTATGATATACCAATGTAATCTAATATTTTGAAGACATTTAAAATTCCAATCATTATGTATTTTAAATAGGGTTGCCAAATAAAACACAGAATACTCAGCTGCATTTGAATTTCAAATAAACAGTGGGTAATTTGTTTAGTATAAGCATGTCCCAAATAATGCGTGGGACATATGTAAACTAAAAAGTTATTCATTGTTTATCTGAAATTCAAATGGTTCTGGGTGTTTTGTACTTTTATTCACTGAATCTGTCAACCCTACTTTTAAAGGATCTGCAAAAGTACAGTTTACATTATTTAGCTAGGTAAGATAAAAAAATATATTAAGTGTACTCCATTAAGGGGGAAGTATCATCCCACTAGTAAATTCTTCTCCACCCACCCTATCTCAATTCTCCTCCACCACCACCATCAGTCCCCACTACCTTCCCATTACTCCAGAGCAAACTGCTTGTCTTCCTCCACACCACTTCACAGGCCTTCAGGATACATTTGTTGAAAAATAGAGTAAATGAATAAATGCGAGAAATAACATCAGGGATATTAAATGGCATTTCTCATTAGGCTTAACCTGGTATATATTTAGGTCCCAGTTGCATAACTTCATGGCTTCCCAGGATTGCTTTAACAAATACCAGAGTAGAAATATGGGCTCCATAAAAATGGATATAAAGAAAAGTAAAGATCAATAAAAAGATATGTTTGTGGAGAAACTTTAGTGGACTCAGGAGTCTGCAAAGATCTCTGAAAACAACAAAACTGAAAGAAAAGACTCCAAAGCATCTTATAGCTTCCAGATTTCTTTCCCAAGTGGACTGCAGTGTTTTTCCTCTGCAGGCATTTCTGTGGGATCTCCACCTACACAGGGAATGACGGCCATATACCAGACTGTCTTGCTTGAAACAGATTTACTTTTCATTCCACTGTATTTTCAATTTTTTTTATGCTCTTACCATAGAAAGAAGCGTTACACAAAAACAGCAAACAAAAAACCACTGTCTTTTCAGGTCTGATTTTGAGAACTCTCTGAGATGCCTATTGAAAAGCAGATGTAATGTGGAGGAGTCTCCTTGGCATTCTTTTCCTCCACATCTGCTTTTCTTTAAGCCTCTTTCTCTCTCCCTCATTATTTTCTCTCTAGCTTTTTCTGAAGTCCTGATAATTGAATAATGATGCTCCAGGAGCACTTTGAAAGGGGTAAGTCAGCTTCATGCCAGTAGTTGCTGTCTCTTTCTCTTCTCTCCAATCCCTTTTGTCTCCTGTCTGCTCCGTATCATCTTCCCTCTCCTTTCTTTTTATTTCCCACTTGGTCCTATTTTCTTGGGGTTAGTTTATGTTTCACGTCTTCATCTTTAGTACATGTGTCTCTTTCTTCCATTGTGAGAAACAGCTTTACAGCTTTTGTCCCCAAGGATCTTTTATTCTAACTCACAAAGGCAACTCCACACTAAGAAGCAAGCAACGGTCCTCCATGCTTCTAAATTCTAACAGATTGAAAAGTCACTCTTGGCACCAGAAACAAGAGACTGGGAGCATTCTATAAAAGGTTATTGAACATATGCTAACAATGCCATTATACTTTTTTGCTCTCAAGTGCTTTGTTTGTCATTTATTACTGTTATAAAAGCAAAATACAAATCTATTGACTGTTTGCTGGCTCCACACAGCTGCATGAGGCTCAAGCTTTGAATGAATTAACAGTTGAAAGGGCCAAAGTGAGCACAGGAGTTGAAAGGGCATGTAGATATTCAAGTGTACTTTGTTTGAAGAAATTTATTTTTTTCCGCTCTAGATACCCTTGTCTTTCTGTGATAAGAAACGTCAGAACTAATTTCAAATCCTGAGCTCAAACTTGTTTTCTTTTCCAGGAATGATACTTGGAAACGTCATTTCAATTATGTGTGCCACACTCATTTGAATATTCTTTTTTAATGACATGCCATAGTCTTTCGTGTCTTCATTCCTTTGTTTATATTGTCCATCTAAAGTGTCTTCTCCACTGATTTTGTTTGCACTCCTAAATTTTAGATCCATAAGTCTCCCATGGTCCGCCAATACCACCATGGTCAAGTTTCCAGACTTGATTTTCCTTATGAATAGCAAAAAAGAAGGTTCATTGTGAAAATCTCAAATGGTACCTAAGGGACTAAATGGAAAAGTAGAAATTTTGTCTCCTCCTATTCCCATCGCCACACATTAGAGATAAAAGCAGGTATAATTTCATGTGTTTCCTTTCAAAAAGTTTCTATGCAATTAACAGCAATTAAAAATGCAGAAACTCTTCTGATGCTTATGACAAACATGGGATGTGCTCCACGATCAGCACATGGTGATCTTCCTTGTCCTTCTAAATGGCCACAGTGCATGGCATTGCATGCAAATATCACCATTTGTGTGCTTTATGTAACCTCCTGCCTACTAATGCACATTTTGGCTGTTCCCAGCTTTTGCCATCCATCACAAACAATGGTAACATCATTATACACATATTTACATATCTAGGGGGCATATCCATACTACAAATTTGTAAAAGTGGAATAGCTGGATCAAAGGATATATGCATATCTAATTTTGAAAATTATTGTCAAAATATGTTTCAAAATGAATTTGCGTTTCTCATTTAATATTATGACACGTATTTCCTATGGCATTAATTAAAAACTCTCCATTGTTAATGACTGAATAACATTTTTCACACATATGCCCCATAATTTATGCAACAATATCCTCATTCAAGTGATTTTTGAGGTTCTCGATGTTTGCAAAATAAGTGTCCTTGCTGAAATCTGCTTCTCCTCATTGTGTTTACACATTTCATTGTTTACTGTGATATTACTAACAAGGCTGATTATTAGCTCTCAAGTTGAAACCAGAATTTTACATATTTATTTTGGAAAATATCATGAAAATGTTTTCCAAAAAAGGTCAATGAATTTATGAATAGTTTTAGGAAATGTAGAATGCTAGATGAATAGAGGCCAAGAGTGTGGTTGTTTTTACTTGGGGGAGGGGTGGAAAAGCGAAGTCTACGATAAACAATCAGTTCTATTTGAAATGAATTATAGTACAGAAAATTTTAAATGGAATATAAACATGCTCTTTGAATGTTACACTGCTACAGTAGCATTTCTAGAGTATCGTTTGACTCATCTAAGGTAGGCAGGAGTTTGGAGAATTACTCTTCATTAAAAGTTGACCGACACAAAGAAAAAAAAAGTCCTATATACACTAATATGTAAAAGAACTCAACAGAATAGCTGAGATCTTGACTCCTCATCACTCTGCTTTAAGGGTTATCAACAGTGGCACTATTGACATTCGGAGATGGATAATTGTCTGCTGTGGGAGCTGTCCTGTGCACTGGAGGATGTTTGGCAGCATCCCTGCCCTCTGCACACCAGATGCTAGTGCCACCACCCACCCAGACATGACAATCAAAAATGTCCTCAGATACTGCCTCCGGGAAAAATTCCCTTGGACTGAGAAGAGCTGCCCTACAGTAAAGTACCCCAAGCCCCAAACAGGCTCACAGAGCTTAAGAACTAATGGAGAACAAAAGATCAATAGACACTTATGGAAAATTCTGCATTAAAAACAAAGAGCAAAATGAGCAAACGAGGGGGAAAAAACAGAGAAAACAAAAGGAATATAAAGAGCAGGATAAAGTTCAAATTATACTATTATTAAACTTCAGAGAGATAAGATTGGATAAAGCATCCATAAAGTAAATATAGGTTCTTATTTAAAAATAAAAAAAATAAGAGAGATCTCTTGGTTATTAAAATTATGATGCTTGAAACAAAACTTAATAGAAGCTCTAAAAGGTAAAATGGAGAATTCTTTCAGAAAGTCCTACAATAGGGGAAATAAGTAGAAAATGGAGTAAAAAGGGTAAGATTGGGGGATTTATTTAGGAGGTCAAAATTCAGAGAAAATGGAGTAGAGGAAATTATCCAAAAAATAATAAAAGAAAAATGTCCTGCAGGGAATGCTTGGGAATCAGAATAAGATCAGACTTCTTGTGGCAAAGGGAAATACAGACTAACGGAATCCTATCCTTAAAATCTTGAAAGAAAATGGTATTTAATTAGACATTTCTAGTAAGCCTAGCTGTCAGTCAAATGTGATGACAAAATAAGGATGTGATCACAAATACAAGGTCTCAAAAATGTACCTCAAGTGTACCCTGTCTTAGAAAACTTCTGTTAAATAAACTTCACCCAAATTAGGAGGATCCCAAGAGATGGGGAAGAATATGTGATAGCCATCTGTACAAAATTAAACAAATCAGAAAAATTATTACCTGCAGAAAAAACAAAGAGCTGTGTGAGAAATGAAATAGTTCATTACATGCCTTAGCTGTGAGCAGCATTTAAGTGTGATAGCGTAAACACTGACTCCTGATTTTTTTTAATGGTGATAAACATTAGAAGAATGACAAGAGTACAAGAAAAAGTATGTCAGTGGTTTCTAAGGGAGCCATAGCCTCCTTTTTTGTAATAGAAAATGTCAAAGAAAAAATCAAGACATAGTAATATAAACATAATATTTAGAAATAGGTGTAACTGCCAAATTAAGTAGCTGAGAGTTACAAGCATATGATCTGTGGATCAGAATCTAGGAATCTGGAGAGTAGGTAGGAAACTTGTCGTTGTAAAATAAGCGTATAGTATTTGTTTATTTGTGTAACTCATAAAGCACAAATTGATTTTTAAAAACTCTTGGCAACCACACACAAAAAGTCTTGGGGTGCTAGTGAAACATAATGTGTAATTTTTGGACCCCCATCTCAGACTTACTGACTCAGAATTTCTAGCAATTGAGCCCAAGAATCAACGTTTTTATTAAGGCTGCTCAACTGATGCTTATGCAAATTTATGTGTGGAAATCATTATATATGGTGCTCAGGTATTAAAGTCTCAGGATGATTTACAAAAACAATATCAAAATAATTTTATGGTCCAACATGTGTGGAATATTTCGATTTATTGTTAGTGCCATAGAGGTGATTCTGACTCTTAGCTAGCCTGTGAACAGCAGAGTGGAACCCTGCCTGGGCTTTTTACACCATCCTCTCACCTTCTGGCGCTCTATCAGACAATGCTCCGCTGCTATTCATAGGGTTTCATGGCCAATTTTTTTTGGAAGTGGTGGCCAGATCCTTCTTCCTAGTTTGTCTAGTCTGGAAGCTCTGCTGAAAGCTGTCTATCTTGGGTGACCCTGCTGGTATTTGAAATACTGGTGGCATAGCTTTCAGCATCATAGCAACATGCAGCTGCCACAGTATGACAACCGACAGATGGGTGGTATGGTTCCCTGACCAGGAAACGAACTGACTGCAGTGGTGAGAACACCAAGTCTTAATCACTAGACCACCAGAGCTGGCTGGAATATTTCAGTACATGGAGATACATATATATAGTTGTCCATCTTTATACAGCTTTCCATCCTCATTGAAACATATATCTTTATATAGTTATCCATCATCATTGGAATACTGCCAGTAGACCAAATGTTAAAGTCCATGTTGTCATAAAAAATTCACCTGTTGGGTACTTAGTTTTACTCTGTGCTTAGTAAAGCACATAAATCTTCAATTCCAGACCATGAATAGTTGTATCATAAATAAAAATACTCTGCCTAGGGAGCATTTGACTGATCTGTCTTTACAAACAAGGGGTTCATTAAAAGGAGAAGACTTACATTCACTGAACGTAACTTATTGCTCTTCTCCTGCAGTCGGTTCTTTGTTTCTTAGCAGGCCATTTGTAGTCCAGCTGATGTGGTGAGTAATGAGGAAGGCTGCAGAAGGATGAGCCGTGCCACCACACTCCACAACTGACAACTTTGGGGAGCGGGGGCAATGCCTAGATACTGTGAGTTTTGATCTTCAAACTTACGTAGGTCCTTTTAAAAAAAGTCTATTTTACTGTTCAATGATGAACAATAAATTAAACACTGCTAGAATGTTTATAAATTTAATCTCTGTAAAAAGCTTGGAAAATAAAACCTTTTACTATAAAATGTGGAGTACAAAATAGCCTAAAACCAGGATTTTGGTGGGAAAAAAAGCTGAAGAAAGTATTTTCATACAAAAATAAATAATAATTATGAGGCCAGCATTATCCAGAGAGCAAAAACCAAAGATGGTACAAAATTTAAAACAAAACACAGTAACAAAAACTACAGAACAATCTTTCTCAAAGACTTCAATGAAAAAATCCTTAACACAATATTAATGAACTAAATCCAACAATATGTGAAAAGAATTGTGCAACATGACTGAGTGGGATTTATTCCAGGTATGCAAGGCTGGTTCAATATTCTCAAAGCAAGGTAATCCAACATATCAACAGGATAAATAAGAAAAAGTATGTAATCAAATCAATTGATAAAGAAAAAGCATTTGACAAAATCCACCACTCATTCATGATAAAAACTCTCAGCAAGTTGGGAGAAGTGGAGAATAATTTTAACTTGATAAAGAGCAAATATAGACAATTTACAGCTGACATCTTACTTGATGGTAGACTGAATGCTTTCCCTATAAGATTGGGACAAGAGAAGAATGTCTGCTCTCACCATTATTGTTCAACATATGCCTGGAAGTTCTTGCCACTGCAATATGGCAAGGAAAAGAAATAAAAGGCATCCAGATTGGAAAGGAAGAAATAAAATTCTTGTCACTGTAGAAAATTCCAAGAAGGAATCTTCCCAAACAAACAAACAAAAAAACCCTCCTAGAACTTGTACATGAGTTCAGCAAGGCCGCAGAATGAAACATCAGCAGACGAATATTCATCCCATTTCAATATACTAACAACAAACATGCAGGACTAAAATTAAAAACACAATGCCATTTGCAATTGCTCTAAAGAAATGAAATACTTAGGTATACACTGTAACAAAACATGTACAGGATCTACATGCTGGGAATTACAAGATGAAAGAAACAAAGACCTCAGAAAGGAAAGATACATTGGGTTCCTGGATTGTAATACGCAAGATAATAGTAAATTTGTCAGTTCTTCCTTATTCGATCTATAGGTTTAATGCAATTTTTATGAAAACTTCAGCAAGGTTTTTGTTTTCAGACATAGACAAGTTTATTCTAAAATTTGTATGGGAAGGAACAGGCCCTGGAGTAGCTAAAACAATTTGACAAAGAGAAAGAAAGTAGAAAGAATTATTCTAACTAGTATTAGGGAGGAGTGGAGGGGAGGAGAGGTTGGTGTGGCTATAAAAGAGCAACAGGAAGGATCCTTGTGGTGTTGGAACTGTTCAGTATCTTGATTGTCACAGTGGATACCCAAAGTACACAGATGATACAATTGTAAAGAACTTAATACACCCACAAATGCAAATGAATACAAGCAAAACTGAGTAAACCTCAATAAGACTGGTGAGTGTATCAATGTCAATATTGATATTGTATCAATGTCAATATGTTATACTGTAGTTTTGCAAAATGTTACCATTGTAGGGAATTGCACAAAATGTACAAGAGATCTCTGTATTATTGCTTACAACTGTATATGAAATTATCTCAATAAAAATTTCAACTAAAAATCAATAATGAGTTCAAAATTATTAATAAAAAATAAAGCATAAACATAAATTTTAAAACAAATGTCTGAACCTGTAACTTGTAATCAGATGGGAGTGGATGACATTTTGCATGCTTCTCAACAAAACCATAGCAATTTTAAGTGCAACAGAATATGTACATACACACAAACTAAAAATGGTTATGAAAATATCTCATGCGATAACTTGATGAGTTTGTAACATACATGAAATTGCCTGGAAGAACATTTGTAAAGCACCATATACGATTCCAGATAGCACCTGTCTGAGCCTCAGTTTCCTCATCTATAAAATAAGGACTTGGCTAGAGCAGCATTGTTCAATTTAGTGCGAACCACCAAGGAGAGTCGCATATGAAATCTTAAATATTCTAGGAGCCACCTTGAAAGAAGTGAAAAGAAACAGGTGAAATGATTATCATAATAGGTTTTGTTAATCCATTTTATCCAAAATATTATCATTTTCAGCATATAATCATGTTAAAAATCAATATTTTCCTATTTTTTGTGCTAAGTCTTCAAAATTCACATATTCCGTTCATACCACGCTCAATCCAGACTAGCCGCATTTCAAATGCTCAAGAGCCGCATGAGACCTGTGGCTGCCATATTGGACAGTGCAGGTCTCGATGATCTGTGGGTCTCCCTTTCTCACTCTAAAATATATACATATTTCAGAGTCTAAGGTGCGATAATTATGTATCCCCCCCTCCTCTAGATCACACTCATGTCTCAGCTACAAGCTCTACATTTAAAGGAACCAAAAACATCAAAGGTTTTGTGAGAAGTAATTTCAATACTGGCATTGGACACAGTATCCCTGACAAATTTGTTGACATAATTTGTGCCTTGTGTTTTAAGTCACTCAGGAGGGAAACTCAGGTGAAAAGATGGTGGATCAAAGACGGGAGCATGGCTAGTGAGAGGGGCATGTGAGTTTCCCATAAGCCAGACTCTGTGTCTCCTTGACTCGGCATCCTCCCTGCAGGTGGGCGTTTTCCATCTCTCTTGTCCTGAGCCAAAAGACAGTGAGAGAGGGATCCAATGGTACTGTTTCTTCCCCAGGTTGGCAGACAGTGGCAGCCTGTAACTGTGCCCAAGTCTCTCACACTGGAGCAGGGAGATTTCCAGCAGTCAAAGAACTTGAGGAAACAGCCTCTTATGTTCTCTGGATTCCCTGCGCTGACTGGAAGGATCATTTAGACACTAGTGCATCTCACTTGTATGCTATTGGTCTGTTAACAAACCCTGGCCTAGAGCAAATATTAGAAGTCCTTGATTCTTGTTCTTTGATTCGCAACATGCCTTCATGAGATGTGAAGTGACTTCCCTTTATGTGCCTTACTTTCTCCCTTCGTGATTAAAGAGAAATATATAATAATCACTGTTCCCTATTGAATACCTACTGTGTGCCAGGATGAGCAATGGGTGCTTTAAAAATGGCATCTCATTTAAGTCTCACAACAACCACGTGGGTTAGGTATCATTATTTTCACCTTACATAAAATAGAACTGAGATATTCAGACGTTATGGTACCTGCCTGAGTTCTCGCAGTTAGAAAAGAGCAGAGGCAGAATTCAAACTCTGATCTGTATGATGACAAATTCCAAAACATCATAAAGGAGCACTAGGAGGCCTGGTGAGATAATGTAGCGTCATCAGAGAATTGGAATCTTGGATGATGCTCCCACGGTGATGACAAATCCAAACCATCCTTTGCAGTCTCAGGCCCTGTCTTTGATGTCTGCTAGCCAAAAGCATCACTGTTGGACCTGAAGGAAGCTTTCCATTCTACCTTCACAGTGTGAGGGGACAGGAGTAGTATCTTCTACATCCATGGAAGTCTCCTATCTTTTTCCTATTATCCCTTGAAGCTAGAAGAGGGCAGAGGGACTGCCAGTGGTTTGAAATACGTTCCTAATATGATTCTTGAGCCCCTTTTAAAATTTAGTTTGTATCACTCTCTTGGGCAAGTTTGTAAATTGCCAATGCAGTGGCTAGGATCCCTTGATCCCATAGGGAGGTATACAAAGAAGAACTTGTGAGTTTGGTCTTTTGATTACATGAGTTCTGATCTTTCCAGGCTGGAATAAAGGGCTTTTCTATAGAAGGAAATTTCCCTTAAGGAGAATGAGATTTTGCGTCAACCCAGGGCAGACTCCACCTCCAAGCAGAGCTGCAAATATGACTTAGCATGATGTGGTGGCTCATGAAGCTGGCTGCTTCTCTCATGCAGCCCCATGGCCCCTTAAACAAGTTCTTCAAAAGACTGTCATGCAGCTGTTCTGAAGGGCAGTGTTGTGAACTGCCCGATCGTTCAGAACTGAACAGTCCAGCTACCACTGGGAGGCCTGTGTATTTTTCTAGCAGTGAGAAAAAATCAGAAATACCTGGGACCCACAGGAGCAGTACTGAGAAGTCACTTTCTAATGGAACCAGAGCTGACAGGGACAACTGCTAAGTGCTACTCTTAAGAGGCTCCAGGGAGACACTGGGAGCTCCTGACATGAGAGATGCTGCTACAAAAGAGATGTGGCAGAGGAGTGACGTGTGCAGAGTATCATGGCTGAAAGATGTCATTGTTGAAGACTGTTGGCTTTTTAGCATATGGAGGGGGTAGTCCCCATTGTCTGCCTCTTAGGGAAAGCAGAGGGATGGTCATTCTGTTGCTTTTATTTTCTCTGAGAACTAAAAACTATGTCTTCACGAGACACTAGGAGGTGATGGACATTTAGCAATTTGGAGTTGAGGTCAGAGTCTTCACATAGTAACTCAAATCTTAGATCCACAGGTAGCCAGGGTACATCCAAAGAAAAGAAATAAGTTGGAATATATAATTATAGGATTTATCTTTATTGTGGTTATTATTATTTTAAAGTGGGCCCTGGCTCCCTGCTCCTGAACAAAAGGATTCCTCTTTCCTCATTTCGCCTTATTTCAACACTTTGCCCCTAGTTCTTATCAGCAACCAACATTATCTCTTTTTTTTAACTGAGGTATAATTGACAAATAAGATTATATTAGTTTCATGTGTACACAATAATGATTCAATATTTGTATATATTGTGAAATGGTCACCACAATAAGTCTAGTTAACATCTGTCACCACACATAGCTACAAATTTTCTTTTCTTATGATGAAAACTTTGAAGATATACTCTCATAGCAACATTCAAATATGCAATATGGTGTTATTAACCATGGTCACCATTTTGTATGTTACATCCCCATGACTATTTTATAACTAGTAGTTATAACAAGCTTATAACATCTCTGTTATTTTATAACTGGAGGTTTGTACCTTTTGACTTCCTTCACCAATTCCCACCCACCCCCCGCTCTGGCAACCACCAATCTGTTCTCTGCATCCAAGAGCTTGTTCTTTTAATTATTATTATTATTTTAGATTCCTCATGTAAGTGAGGTCATATGGTATTTGTCTTTCTCTTGTCAATTTATAATTGATATAGCTCATTTATTATTATTTTACTATGAATGTTATTTAAGTTTTCAAGGTAAAATTCACCCTTTTAATAACAACAAAAAATTATTTTTAGACTATAAATCTTCTGGAAATAGCCAACATCTAACAAAAGGTCTCATACATACCCACCTAAGTCTTTAAGTAGTTCCTATTTGTGTTTTAGCCCACTGTTTTCCTTGGTGTTTCCCAGATAGATCTGATGTAAACTCCTTATACACATGCCAAGCTTGTCACATTTCTGTATTGTCGTAAGAGAAGTTTCTTGGTGACTTGGCGTGCATCTACAGGACTGACTCCTGAATTATCACCAAATTGTGATGGATCACTGGGCTTGAGAAGCAGTGTGAAATAATGGAAAAGAACAGTTTTGAAGTCAGACAGGCCCATTGTGGGAGTCTCAGCTCTGTCATTTATCACTTTGCTCATGTCTGTTACCCTATTTCAAGCTGCCATCTTTTTAGTCCTGGACCACTACAGTAGCCTTCCCATTGATCTTGTCTGGTTTCATGTGGCTGATTACCCTTTATAGTCCATTATCTATGCCAGCACTGGTGTTGTATTTCTGAAACTGAGAAAAAATTATGTACATATAAGCCCCATGCTTAATCCTCTCCAGTCATTTCCAATTATACTTGAATTTTAAAATTCAAAGTCCTTCCTGTGTTTCTACATGATCTGTCCCCCACTGAGCTCTCTCACCTCCTCTCATAACATTCTCCCCTTATTTCTCCATCCCATCAATGTTGAGGATGTGGTGGTTCCTCACATACAACAAATTCATTCCAACCTCAGTTCTTAAACTTTGTCTTCATTCTGCCTAAACTACCTAAACTACTACTCTCAATGTTGCATATCTGTCTCTGCCTCATCCTTCAGACCTCTGTTCTTCCTGAGATTTCTGTAAGCTACTCCCCTCTCTTCAGGAACTCTGCATTCCATTACTCTACTCTTTCTTCATCATAGTATTTATCATTATATAAAAAGAAACTACTTACTAGCCACTTGATTGTTATCTTTCTTCACTGGAATATAAGCTTCAGAGGAGCAAGCATTGTGTCTGTATTTTCTACTTCTGAATCACCAGTGCTTAAACAGTGTCTGGCACTTAGGAGGAGATATGTAAATATTTCAGAATAGAACCATTTTCAATCCAGCAAAAATTCATCACTATGATCAGCCCTTATTTTGTGTATGCCTTTTTAGTTTATTTCACAAGTGTTTATTGTGCATGTACCACACACAAGGGGCATTGCAGGCCTCTGAGAGGCTAGGTAATGGTCATGCAGTTATATCAAACACCACTTCTCTGTTGTTGTTGTTGCCTTGTTTTTTGGTGAAGAAGATTGACCCTGAGCTAACATCTGTTGCCAGTCTTCCTCTTTTTGCTTAAGGAGGATGGGTTGCTGAGATAATATCTATGCCAATCTTCCTCTGCTTTGTATGTAGGATGCTACCACAGCATGGCTTGATGAGCGGTGTATAGGTCTGTGCCCAGGATCTGAACCCACAAACCCTGGGCTGCCGAAGTAGAGAACATGAACCTAATCACTATACCACTGGGCCAGCCCCCACTTCTCTGTTCTTATTTGAAGTTTTCAACACAACTGGCTCCTTCATTCTCTTGGATTCTCTGGCACTGTATGATAATAATTTTTCTCCTAAGTCACTACCTGCATTTCTGAGTCTCCTTTGCTCACTCATCTTCCTCCCCTCCATGTAATTTCTGGATGTAAACCAGGCATGGGCATGAGGACCTCTTCTTATCTCCAGCTGTATAGTCTCTCTGAGTGGGTTTCCCACTAGGCACTGTTGCTAACTTCCAATCTACAACTCAGACGCGACCTCCCCGAAATGTGGAGACTTGTATATCCAGTGGCCAACTTGACATCTCTACTCGATGTCCACATATGAATCAGAGACTTCACATTTCCAACATTGAACTCTTGCTTTTCTCCCCAAATGTCTTTCCCCACCCTAGTCTTCTATACTTCCCTAAATGTATCCTAAACCATCCAGTTGTTCAAGCCAAAACTTTAGGGGCAAGTCTTTCCTATGCCTGTTCCCCAAGGCCACCAGTCTCAACCTCTCACCATCACCTTTTAGGAACATAAATTAGAACATCTCATTTCCCTTCTTTTAACTCTTCTTTGGGTACCCATTACAGGTAAAAAGAAACCAAACACCTTATCGTGGACTCCCAAGGCCTCCTGGCCTCTGCCTACTTCTCTGACTACGTCTCTCTATTAACTACATAATTTACTTGGCCTGAGACACTGACCTTCTTTCTCATGCCAAACTTATTGTTACTCTTGGTCTAGTTATTTCCTCTGCTGGAAAGCTCTTCTTCCTGCTCCTTCTCGTCATTCAGATCTCAGAGTAAATATCACTTCTTTATAGAAGCTTTTTTTAGCTGCCCATCTGAAGTTTAGGCAGACTGTCTAGTACTTCCCTGTATTTTAATTGTCTCAGTAGTGCTTATCAGTAACTGATATTCTTCTTTTTTATTTTATTACTTTACTTTGTGTCTCATTCACTCTGTAAGAAAATAGCTTGGTGAAAGCTGGAACTTATCTTTCACATCACCACCTCTCCAGCCCTAAAGACAATGAGTGGCACATCATAGGATTCCAATTCATACTTGTTTAGTTGATATTACAAGATGACTGTCTATGACCTTAGATCCAGAACCCAAGTTCAATCCTTGAAAAGGCTGTGGTGCCTTAAATAGCTCAGTCCTTGGCCTAGTAAAGTGACTTCAGTTCTCAAGCTAATGATTTACTTTTGAATTAAAAAATCTATTCAAAAAGCCAATTCTTAGGAGACCGCCATCTACGATGCAAATATCCCTAGTGAAGCATTGTTAAACCATTAACGCTTCCAAATACATTTCTACATCAGTTCCATAAGTCAGTTTCTTAACAAGATCTTAAAGGATTGACCCCTTAGACTTTTAATTTGATCAAAGAAGAGGGAACGGAATGATCAGGAGCGTGGACATGGCTAGGGAAGGCCAACTCAAGTGACATCACTCCTGGGGTGCATGAACCATCATGAGAAGGATTCTGGATGCTAGTGAAGAAAAATAGAAAATTCCTTTTCACTATTTTATATATGACCTCCCCTGACAATCATCCCTTCATCCTTGCCAGTGACCTACAAGTTCTTAGGTGATCTCCACGCATGCCTCCATTGTCTGGGAATACTTCCTGCTTCTCTCCTCCTCCCTCAGTCCACTCCAAGAACCCCAAATTTCCTGTTATCCCCCATCATGTCTGGTATGCTATCTCTTTGGGGACTCTGCACTTGTTCCCTCTGCCTGGAAAGCTATTCTGCTGAGTGTCCAAAGGCTCACTCCCATACCTCCTCCAGGTCTTTGCTCAGAAGTCATCTTCACAGTGAGGCTGGCCCTGATCACCCTGTTCAAAATTATAACCCCACTGCAATCCCCAGGTACCCACTGCTCCCACAGCACTGCCTATTTCTTTTATTGTTTCTTTAATTTTTGCTGCACCATTATCTCCACTTGATATGCTCTATATTTCATTTGTTTATTGTCTTGCTTCTTCCACTGGTATATAAGTTTCAGGGAATTTTGCCTGATTTTACTACATCTATTTTTCCAGTGCCTAGAAGAGTGCATAGCACATAGTAGATACTCAGTACAAGTTCATTCAAAGAATGTTCACTGAAGACTTAGTACCAGCTCTCCAACAGATGGGGAGAATCAGACATTTCCATGAATCCTATACGGTTGACTAAGGGAAAAGCATCGTAGGATTTTTCTCCTTCAAAAAGCTGAGTTGAGCGCATTAAGTAACAAAAACACGAGTAGAAGTAGTAAATATTTCTAATATCACAATGGTTCTCAAGTGGGGGAAATGTTTTCCCCAAGGGATATTTGGTGAGGTCTGGAGACATTTTGGTTGTCACAGTAAGAGATGCTGCTCTCGTCTAGTGGGTAGTGACCAGAGATTCTGCTAAACATTCTACAATGCACAGGACAGCCCTCCCAATAAAACATTATCGAGGCCAAAATGTCAGTCATACTGAGGTTGAGAAACTCTGTACTACTGTATAAATGTTAAGAGTTTTCTTGTTCTAAGTATTGACTTTTTAACTTACTCGAAAGGAAGATTCATTATGGCACAAATTTTATAGTCATTTGCTTTGAATTGTCAGGGTCATTAAAGATAGTGTAAAATATTTTGCCAGTAGAAGGATAAGGAAAGGTCATTTATTTAAACTGTTCAATGAGTCTGGAATTCCTTTTATATTAAAAAAAAAATCTTTTTACTACTCTTAGAATGGCTCAGAACAGTATTTGGAGTGGGAAGATATGTTGATTTGATGCAAATCTTGAAGCTTTAAGATATATGATCAGCATGATTTATGTTACCAAAAGGTTTTTATCTAGACACTCTACATAGTTTTTGATAAATATGGTATATTTATCAAAGAAACTTTATAAATTAAGAAGCACTAAGATAAAAATATATTCCTACTGCAATCTCAAACCTACAGTTGAAATACAGTAATTTGACACAAGTGCTAAGATTTAAAAAAAAATAGTTCTCAAGCTGATGTCAGAAAATATTCTCCTATATCATAATAAAATGATATAAAACTTTACTTTGTATAAAGCATTTGT
Source organism: Equus przewalskii (assembly GCF_037783145.1). NCBI lineage: Eukaryota > Metazoa > Chordata > Mammalia > Perissodactyla > Equidae > Equus > Equus przewalskii. Next base: position 26,803,383 of record NC_091857.1, on the reverse strand, counting down.
CAGCTGAGAAACATTTTGACATATGTAAAGTTTCATAAATGACTTGCATATTTATGTGATTGTTCCTTCATTCGCTTCAACTTCCAGACCACATTTATTTAATGCCTACTATCTGCCTACTATGAAGAAGATATGAACTGTGCTCTCAGATGTCTTGCAATCCAGTGGGAGAGATAAGATGTGCATACAGAGAACTAAAATACAATGTGGAAGTGATAAGGGGCAAAAGAGGTTTAGCTGGGGGTGGAAGGATGAGGGAATTCTGCCTGGAGCAGATGGTTTTTAGTCTAAGCTTTGGGGAATGAGTAGCATTTTCATTGGTAAGGGCCTTCCTGATGGGAGAAGCAGACTGATCAAAACCTCAATGGATGGAGGTGTCCAAGGTAGGGCAATGGTTCAGTAATTGACTATTTGCATTTGTTTTGAGTGCAACATAAATGACAAAGTGCTCTGCAGGAGAGAATTAGTTATTTCTACTAAATAGGGTCAGATTCCTGGAGACTTTGAATGTCAAGCTGTTGGCATACAGATCAAAATAGAAGGGAGAAGAATATTGACATGAAGAGGTATGAAGAAAAATCCTCCAAGAAGCAATGTATAGATGAGATGATACGAGCAGAGGCTGAAGTCAGCAAGAATAGTTGGGAGCACATCACAAGAACTCAGAAAAGGCGTAACCAAGATCTGAACTGGGATGCTGGCAATGGGAGTGGAGGGGTGGGAACAGACATAAGAAACTTCGTGAAAGGAGAAATAGTAGGACTTGACAACTCTTCTATGCAGGTAGGGAGTTAGGGAGAAGGGTCAAAGACAACTCTGATGTCATAGCTAAGTGAGGGGGATGGTAGTGTCTTTAAGAAAAACCAGAGTATTAGGAATAAGTGCAGATCTGGGGAAACAGAAAATATGTTTGATTTTTAACACATTGAATTTGAAGACAGGACATTTCATTCAAATGAAGATATCAAGATGCTGCAATTAGAGACCTGCAGTTCAGCTGAGAGGCCAGCCAGCACTAAAGATGCTGTTCTGGGAAATGTTCTAGTTGCTAAGACTGCTGAAGCCACAGGATGGATTAGTAAACCTGACTAAAATTAGGTGCTATACTATGGTTTCCTTAGTCAAGTTCATAGCTCAGTAAGTTAGTTATTAGATCTTTGTTTTGCAGAAGATAAAATGTGTCCCAGGGACATTAATTAATGTGCTTGGTCACAAGTGCATGATCACACAGCTGGCAAGAGAACCAGGACTCAAGCTAAGGGCAGTCCGACTGGTGTTTTCACTGTGTTATATGTAAGGTTATAGGAGGGAGCAAAGGCAAAGAACAGGCTGAAGGTGGGACCTGGAGGATGCTAATTTATGGGAAGAGGATGCTGTTCATGTCTATTAATTTGTTTCTCTTTTGTCTCATCGCATTTGTAAACAAGCTGCGTGGCACAAGGAATGCTACTCTCATGTCTCAGAAAATCATTTGTACTTGAATCATTATGATAGACTCATCTTTTCATTGATTCTAAAATAAGCTAAAGGTTTGTACAAACTGACAATTTAAAAAAAAGCGGGAATTGTATTATTGACATCTTCTAAATTAGCTTGCTTGGATATCATAAGTCAAAATTTGCTTTCAGGGTACGTTCTTAAAATAATAAATTTCATTTTGTGATACCCTCTGGCTTTATACAAACATCATTACGTGTTAGTTACCATGTAACATATACCACTTCCCCTCTTATGTTGTTGATTTCCACTTTGGAATGAGCTGAGGATATGACTGATGAGTTTACACAAAATGAGAACAGTGGTTCCAATTCTTAATGAAGAGGATTTATGTGCCTGGTACATCGTAAGATCGAAGAACTGTCAGAGCCCAGATGGAGGGCAAGAACACAAGATGTCACAAGCACAAAGTAGGGACTCAAAAATTGCTTTAATCAATAACTCCCTGGTGCTTGTGACCACATTATCTACTCCTGGGCTCAATTTGTGTGTTGTTGTGGTTGTCATTGTTGTGGCTGTTATTGTCACTTTGAACAGCGGTGGTCAGGAAAGAGGATGCCAGAGGTTGGGTCAAGGGTATGTGTGTGATTAGAACATAAACCTGTAGTAGCATTATCTTTAACCTTGAACAGCTTAAAATGAGCACACATAGTCACATATCTAAAAAGCAGAGATTTAAAAACCTACAAGCTGCTTAATGTGTATCCCTAAAGAAAAATTTTACCTCTATTGAATTATGTTTACATCTCTAAGAATGAAGAAACCTAACTGAAGAGCCACATGAATATTCAGCTTTATGACAAATAGAAGATTATTTTGATTATGAAAAAGAGATTACTTAAATATTTGACATAGTTTTAGAGCACTTTCTGTTGGCAAAAGTTAATGAAGTGAGGAAAATATTGTGATCCTTTTGAAGGTCAGTGACTAAAAGAGAACCAAAAGGAGTAGAAATAAACTTCATGGGCATATGCTGTTTTAGGATTTCCACAGATTTCAACACTAAAAAACGTTTCTGTTGGGGCCAGCTGCTCTCTCCTTCTACCCGAGTAAATGGTAATAGAGAGCATCTCCACTAGCCAGGGCAACCTACTGTTTGGTTCAGTAGTTCTCCCTTTTAGGCACCAGAGGGCACTAGAAGGCATGGAGACCAGAGCAGCAAGCCCCTCCACACTGCACCTTTATGATACCTTCTACCATAATTAACACCTGAAGAACGCTGGAGAAGCTTTCTCAACATGTGCTTGAAATGCACAAGCTTTTAAGAACCCTCATTGGTACACACCTTGAATTTAATGCACATTCTCTCATTAGAGGCAGACTGATATACTGAAGTCAAGGAGGTGAGTAAGGAAAAGGGAGTAAAAACCACATAGACACATTGTCTTTGGTTAAAACATTGCCAAAAAAACCAGCCTATTTTTTAATGGCCTTTTCTCCTTCCTGCCATCACCCCGTACCTATCTTCTCCACACTGACACATAAAAACCGTACATGATGCTCTAAGAAAGGATGGGAACGTGAAACAAAGAATTTTAATATGACAAACAAGGCAAGAGAATAATGTCTTTAAAACAGGAAATTTCGTATTTAGGAGCTTTTCCCATATTGATAGATGCTTGACTGATTTTATCTCATCATCAACCTTGGAAGCTATTAGCAAAAGAGATTGCCATTTACCATCTGTGATGTCCTGGCAATGACTTAATATTGTTCTGAAGGTTTAATTCAAATATATTTAATTCAGCAAACATTTATTAATCTTATGAATACTTGGCACCATGATAGGGGCTAAGGGAGACCAGGATGAACAAAACAAAGTTTTTTACATCAAAGGACTTAAAACCTTATAAAAATAGTAAGATGAGTATATTATAAAGCATAATACAGAATAGAACATCGTAAGAAAATTTATGAACAAAGTGCTTAGTCATTCATTCATTCACTTATTCAATAAATGATGTATTATTTATAGGTGCTGTATATACATTAGTTAACAAAACAGATTTGGGTTCTGTTCTGTCTTCACAGAGTTGTCAGTCAGTTGGGGAAAAGAACAGGGTGGTGTGATAAAGAATCCTTTGGCATATGAGAAAGTCCTGAAAATCTTTTCAAATAGGGTGGAAAAAGAAGGATTTTCATAGGAGCTGACATTTAAAAGGAGCAACACATTCCAAAGAGAAGGGAAAGAGCATTCTAGGTATACTAAACAGCTAGCTAATGTGAAGATGCCAAAAAAGGCAAGAGCTTGGCATGTTAAAGGAACCCAAAGAAGGCCAGCAAGCTGGAGTAAATAAATGGTATGCAGAGGACCAGGTCATATAGAGCCTCACATATGACATTAAGGACTGAAAGAAAGAGCACATCTAGCCACAGGAAACCAAAAGGCTTCATAAAGGAGATTCCTGTCTGCAAAAGATGAATAAGATATTGATAAGCATGATAGTGGAAAGCAGGACTTCTGGATAAAAACAGCTCTATGACCTTAGACACAGAGGTGACAGTTTGTGTCTGGTTTGGACCCTAACAAATGCAGGATGGAACTCTAGCGGTTGAGTAGTATGCAGTGAGCCTGGAAGCATGGGTTGGAACACATTATGGAGAACGTGGAGAAATAAATGGTTCACTAGGGGACTGAGGGGAAGTCACAGACGATATTCCTGCTGAGGAGGAATATGGTTGTAGTTCCAGTTCAGGAAGTCTAATCTGGCAACAGCATGTGTTATTTATTGGAAGAAACAGAAAGAGAATTTAGAGAGGTGCCTAGAAATCTACAATGATAGTCAGTGAACAGAATATAGAGTCTTAGAGTGGTGGCAGCAGAATGAGAAGCAGGGGACAGATATGATGGTCATTGCCAAGGCAAAGTCTCTAAGTGCTGGAATCTAATTGTTGTAAGGATCAAAATAGAAGGTCAAATAAAACTTAAAGTTTAATCTTGGGTGACTGAGAGAATATTAATCACTACTAGTTAATTATGGCTAAGGAGGGTGATAGTGAATTCTGTGTGCATGTGTGTGTGTGTGTGTGTGTGTGTATGTGTGTGAAAGACAGAGAGAGAGAGAGAAAAGAAAGAGAACTGAATAAACAAAACCAAGTAATTAGGAAGGATCGTGGCAATAGTGTTAGGGGTAGTTATATATGCTCTTGAAGCCATTATCCAGTATCCAGTGGAGATGATGGAAAAATGGAAGTCCAGCTAAAGAGCAAATATAGAGGATAAGATGATAAGTTGTTTTTGAAGATGTTTGATTTGAGCTAATGGAAAGACAACCAGCCATTGCAATGCAGACATAGGGCTGCAGAGCGATCTAGCCCAGAAATATAAATTTGGGAGTATTCTGCAAGAAGGAACAGTTGAAGTGCGAGAGAATGTATAGAAGAAGTAGAAGATGACAGAAGAGAGGAAGAAAGGGTAGAGGAGAGAAATGATGGAAGAAATAGTGAAAAGGACAATGAGAGGGAAGACAAGAGATCTAAAATTAAGAAGTGAAGAAGAAAATAATTCATTAAAGGAGAGAAAGAAAGCTAAAGGATCAGAAAGGCAGAATGGAGAAGACCCAGTAAAATAAAAAAGGTGGAGTATTGAGAAGAGAGTGGGACTTCAATTAAACAAAGTCACACTTTTATACCACATTTTTATTCAAAAACTTTTCAAAAATATTAAAATATATATATGTGTATATACATATATGTGAAAACTGAATGGAAAAAGCATTTCATGATGAAGGAAATAAGAAAATACAAAGAAATATTTATAACCCCTATTGGGAAGCTATAAAGAATATTTGCTAAATACTGTCAAATCAGAACCAAAATGAAGGAGGAGAACAAGAATAAAAATGTATCTTCTTGGTCTTTAAGCAGGACACAAATTTCCCACCCCCAAAAATACATGTCACAATACTGAAGAGTCCTGCTCTGATGTTTTAATTAAATCAACAGTATATAAGATAGGTCACAGAAAAACAAAAGAGGAAAGGTCCTCAATGAATCTTAGTACAACTCTGTAAAATGACAGCGACAATGTGTGAGGAAGACGTATGTCTTCTATTTGGTATTCATCCAGGAAAGAGGAGAAGGTCTAGGGGCAAAGGAGACTGGAAAAGGGAAAGGGAAGCAGTGACCATAAAAACTACAACCAAAGTGCGTCTGGATCCAAGGCTCTGAAGCCACACCCTTTGAAGGCAGAAATAGAGATGTTGTCCTGAGACAAAGCATTAACAAGGTTAGAGAGAGGACTTTCAGGCTATTGTATCAAGACTGCAGGATGCCCACTCGCTTCCTAGCTTGCTGCCCCTTCCCACGCAATTCCACAATGGACTACTAACCCTATGGAAAAAGGAAAAATAATCTGAAAGGATCCAACACGGAACATAGGTGTACATAGTGCAGGCAAATAAAAAGATAAAAATAAAAAATCAGCAAAAGGCAAATGAGAACAAATACTTCAGGGAGAAACCAAAAAAGATTGTAGACAACTCTTCATTTTCTCAAATAAATTGTAGACAGGGTGGTCTCCTGCGGGAAGGGGCAGGGATGATGTAAAGAGGAGATAAAAGCATGTGAATCAGAGATCAGAAAAAAGAAGGGAAGGGAGCTAATACAACAAAAGAATAAAAGAATAACATGAATGTTTTAGAGAAAAAAGCCATATTCCCGCAACCAAAACAGAACTAACAGAAATGAGAACCATCGAAACCTGGTGGACAGGCATGAGAAATCTCACAAAACAAAATGGAAAAGACTGGGAATTTTTAAATGATCACAAAAATGGTGACAGATGACAGAAAAAGATATTCCACATATCTTTTGCTTAATTATTATTCCTGAAAAAGAGATAACAACAAATAAAGGAGAAAAAAAATCCAGGAATATAAGGGAAAAAAATTTCCTGAAATAAAGCAACAATCATTCTAGGCAGGCACCCAACATCGCCAGAAAAATTAGAACAGTACAACCAATTTTAAAATATTCTGCTTAAGTTACTTAGCTTAAAAGATAACAAAGGGCTGGCCCCGTGACCGAGCGGTTAAGTTCGCGCGCTCCGCTGCAGGCGGCCCAGTGTTTCGTTGGTTCGAATCCTGGGCGCGGACATGACATTGCTCATCCAAACCACGCTGAGGCAGCGTCCCACATGCCACAACTAGAAGGACCCACAACGAAGAATATACAACTATGTACCGGGGGGCTTTGGGGAAAAAAAAAATAAAATCTTAAAAAAAAAAAAAGATAAAGAAAATATTTACAGGAACATAAAGAAGGACCAACATGGGTTTCCTTTGACTTCTTACTAACACTCTATGTCTGAAGACAGTGGACAGCCTCGAAAGTTTTGTAAGTAAGAGGAAGACGATTATTACTTTCTTTGTCTGTCAAGTATAGACAGGCATTCTAGAGCATACAAGAGCTCAGTACTTTCTTGGAAAATTTACCTGATAAGAATATCCAGCAAAAGAATAGCAAAATAAAAATAAACGCCTAGGGAGCTGAAAAGTTATAGAAAAAATACTAGTTATCAGCCTTGAATCTTTCAACAGTAGCACAGAGATCAGTCATCCTGTGAAAAGTAACTGGAGGAAACAGTATATAAATGTCATAAACCTCAGTGATGTAAAAGTAATGATATAATTCACAAAAAATGAGCAGGTGGCAAAATAAAGGAGGTGGGAATATGTGTAAGTACATTTAATGCTTCTTCAGCATAGTAACAAGAGATACCGTTGCTAGTGATGCTTCTGTGGAGGATCAAAAGATACTGTCTGAAGTAGAAATCTGTAGTTAAAAATCTATAATGATCCCTGAATTCATGTTTTTCATTACATTTTCCTTAAATCTAGAGGGACTTTCAGTAATTCGCTTATTTTGAAAAAATGTTTACCTAAAGTCCAACAATTCCTTTAGTTTCACTTCAGCGTCTTTTTCCTTAAATGCATCTAAATTTAAACTTAACAGATTTATTAAAGAAGGAGTGGAGAAAGTGCCAAACCACTAGTCACAAGTTGAGGCCTGAGGTATTTCCTTACCTCTGTACACGGACCCCAGCTGAGGGTTTAATTTTGACCTTCAGGTGTTAGTGCTGCTAGCTATTAGCTGATGTCAGATATTTGGTAGCATCGTCTAAATAGTCTGAGAACTGCAAGAATATATTAGATTCCTAGGTAAAACAAATTAAGTTTCCAGATCCTTCAAGTTTTTGAAAAAAAAATCCATGTTTATAGGGAATAAAATGAAATTAAGCAAAAGAAAAAAACTGAATGACAAAGATATCTATTCGAGCAAATGTCACATTAAGACCAATAAACCTCTGCGTATTTACTCCTGAGACACCGTGCCTTTCAAAATGGCATAATGAGGGTGTGAGTACAACTCTCATTCTCACTCTCCTGTCAGAAAGTGACAGTTGCCCGCGTCAGCCCTACTCCCAGAGCGCTGACTATCATAGAGGGAAAACTTGGACGTGACAGAACCAACTTCCTGCCCTACGACTCGGAGTCTGTGGGGACGGGACCAGTCAAAAGGAAGAATCATCTCTCCAGACGGAGGGAGAATATAAATTTAAATCAGCAGAAAAGCAGAGCTCCATTACTGAAGGAAGGAGAGCTGGTTCCCAATTATCTCCCTTAGTCAGGCACCCTCCCCAACCTCAACAAATGAATTAATTTGTAGGTCTTCTCCAGCTAAATTAAAATCCATCTATCTTCTCTGGGGATTTTCTCCTCCTGTGGAAATGGAGGTTTCTCTTCCTCAGCTGTCCTCTGAAGCTTTCAGCAGGAACCAGAATTCTAAAATAAGAAATCCTTTAAAACATCAGGTCTGTATCTCTTACACATAAGAAAATATCTAATGCTTTTCACGTAAAAAAAAAAAATCTTTCGACACATTTCAAAATATCGGCACAGAGTTATATAAACATCAACATCAGTATCATACCTGTATGACATTTCATATTTTTCAAAACACCCATTTGATCTTCACTATAAATAAGATACTAGTAGATCTACTGTTTTTGAGGAAATAAAAATAAAAATAAAAACAAAAATGAAACAAAACAAAAACAACTAAGTCCTCCAAAGGTTAGGTTACAATGCGAGCAGAATTGAATTGGACCCAGGGTTCCAAGGCAGATTCTAAATGTGTGCCACTATTCTGAGCATCAACAATCATTACCTCAGATCCTTAGAGGGCTTTAGTGTTTCCTCTCATGAGCCAATCCAAAGAATTCTTTAAATGTGAATCTTGGACAACTTGAGTGTACTCAAGGACCTGTTCAATGATTCATTCTTCTATTCTATAGATATTGATTCAGCCCTACTATCCATATGCCATTCTTGAAGCTAGGGAGCTCAAGAGCCAGGGATACAGATGAAAAAAGAGGGAAGTCAAAAAATAATTGGAATGTAGGGTCAGAAATATACTGTATGAAACATACTCTTAAATCTCCTTTGCTATACCTTATCCCTGCTTTGTTCTGAAATCTGTCATTAAATGAAATAAACATAGCATCTCAAGAGAAAGGGCCACCCAAGAAGTCTATGTAGATCTTAAATTGTGAGTGAAACTGGGAGAGTGAAAAATTATTAGTATTCCTGCTGTATTTAATGCCAAAATATTAAGATTCCTGACAGGTAGAAAAGTACACTGCAAAGATAAAGATATTTAATATAATAATGACATAAAAGGTTAATGTTGACTTGTTTATCGGATAGTTTTGAGATAGCACTACCTAATCTTTGCCCTTCTCCTATTGATTATAGTGATGGGAAGTAATGAACTGTTACCATTGGACTTGACTCTCCTATCACGATCAAAAATATACGTATTTTAAAATCTAAGTACTGCTGTGCTAAATACTGAATATGAGATCTTTCTTCTGAAATTAACAATTTTAAATTTCCCCCTAAAATGTGGACAAAAACTTTTGAAAATTTCTAGTAAGCTATCAGAATTTGAAGTTTACTGACCCGTATCTAGTTAAAGCAATCTTTTATTCCCTTTGCTTTCTTTCACCATTTCTAACTTCACTCTGTGTTCCTAAGAAGAAAGAACATAAGTATCCTTTTGCAACAAATATTCCACTTTTTATTCTCAGCACACTTTCAAATCACCATGAAAATAAATAGAAATAGTGAGGTAAACTATATTACATTTCTGGTTATACCCTCTCTGGACCATCAACTGAAACCAAAAGATATATAATCTCTTGAATATTCACTTTGGGAAGCAAACAATGGCCTGGGTGATTCAAAACAGTGGATTTATCAAGATTATTTATAATTGGCTTTGTAATGCTTTACATGTTTCTGGCAGATCAGACTGTTACGTTTGAATAAAGCAAAGCACATAGAAAAAAGGGATCAACTAAAGATTTAGAACATCTGATAATTCACCCAGAAGTCATGAAAATTTGATCACATGAAACAAGCAACAATTAGTAGGAACAGTTGAGGCTGAGAATCAGTTAGATGTAAGTACGGAGTTGATTGCTGCTCATTTTGTATCAGAGGTAAAGATGGGCATTTGGGATAAGGCAACCGATCCAAGTAACCATCAACCTTTACTTCCAGGAACAGCTTCCAAAACAAAAGAGCTATAAAAGAAATTAACGAGAAGAAGAATACTATAAGTAGAAATAAATATATACTTTGTCCATCTTTTTGTGATAATGATGGCGTGATCCTGGTACAGAGTGGCATGGAGAGAGACCTCATTTGTCAGAGGAAAGATATATCCAATAGCAGTTTCTTTTGGCTTAATTTATAAATGATGTATATCTTTTTGTGGGTCCTGGCCATACATGGACCTGTTAACTCTATCATGGCCCTAGATGGAATCATTATTTTATTGCAAAGGAAATGGGGCAAAAGAGTGAATATGGCAGCTCACGTTTATTATCACTATTGGAAGAATAACGACTTCATTCCCTTAGAAGGATCAGAAATCTTGTCCTCAAATCAGAAGGAGCATGCCATCCTCAGACAGAAATTCAAATAATTATGAAGGGTTCAAAAATCTGTCTGCCACAGAATCTAAATTGGCAGCATTTGCACAATTGGAAAGAACAATGGACAGCTTATATAATTTTTTTGCAGACTTTAAAAATTTGGAAGTATTCCATTGGTTGACATGCTTTAGTTTTGCTGAATTCGATAAAGACATATTGATTTTCAATTGACAGTGGAAAGTTATTATCTCTGTCATCAAGTTAAATATAACTCACTGTCCAATTTGTGGTAGTATGTGTATTACACAATTTCATAAAAATTAAAATGTAGTTGATATGACACTCTTATTTGCTTACAGAAATAGATAAAAAAGAAGAGAAACCAAATATTGTATATGCTTTTGTTAGGTAGCTAACCGATGCCAAACCATCCAGATGTAAAGTTAAGCTCAGTCAACCAATATAATCAGCCGCTTGCGAAGCCATATCCTCTTCCCATTTATTTGCCAAGCAAATCTCCTGCCTGTGTTTTTTCCAGCTGGTGTGTGAATTTTATAAAATTGTAGCTATTAGGGTGGCTGTGTTTGGGAGCTGTTTTCTATAGTGCATTACTTTTGGATTCAGCCTTAAGCTTTCTTGTTCTATACTGAGAGTCATCCTGATATTTCAGCAAGAGAAAACTAGAAAATGTCATTAAGTGTCCAGACTCAGTGTAAAACAAATTATTGTGAACCGAAACAATCTCTGAATTTATTTCGTTTGAAATCATTGTCTCACCACTCTCAGCCCTGTGTCAAACCTGGTCCATCCTCTGAGTGACTGGAAATGACAGTTTCTAGAGGGTAGGTAGCGATTCCTCAAGTCACCTGTGAGGACATCCTTAGGAAGTGAAATTCAGGAATTCCAGTTGGATAAACAGCCATGGCTGTGCCTTATCCTCCCCTCCAATTCAGAGATTCTCAAACATGATGTAACATGTAAAAAGTCATACATGAAAAACAAGGCTATTTATAGCCATGAAACTCTAACTATCCCTTTGCATGTCTTTCTGGAAGGTGAAATGGCAAAGGCTGACTTCTTTTAGAAGGATCTGACAGTGGTATTAATATTCCTGAACACTTTGAGACATCAGATCCCCTGTCCTAAAAGTCATGTTTGCATTGCTGCTGAGATATGTCTTTTAGTCTCTCATTTTTTCTTATTTTTTTCTTTTCTTCTTTTAAACTATGAGTTAGAGTAAGAGGACAGGGATGAAAACATTTTTCCCCAAATCACAGAATCATCTAATCTCAAAGCTGGAAAAGGACATTGACTTATGAAGTCTAACATTACCTAATATTCTTGAGTTCCCACTCCACATCATTTGAAAACCCACCCTATACTTCCAAGGGAAGTTTAAGTTCATCATTTAAGAACTTCTTAACAAGGTCAAAATCTGCCTTTCTTAAGTTTCCACCTATTTGTCTTAATTTGAGCCTTTGGGACTGCATAGAATAGTCTAACTTCTCTTCTACATGAAAACCTTTCACATAACCTGCCATGCCACCAGAGAGACTAGTTTTTTTCATACTAAACATTCCCACTTTCATCAACCATTCCTTATAATGTGTGCTGCTGAGTTCTACCCTGGTTGGCTTTCCCACAAATTTGTTCCAAATTCTTCTTGAAATGCAGGACCTACAGAATATTACCTTATTCCAGATATGGTCTGAGCAAATAAATATAAGTGGGACGATCCCTTCTTACCTACTGGACTGGGATCTTAGCATTTGTGTCCATAACATCTCACTGGTGACTTATACTAAATTTACTGTCTACTCAAATCTCTAAGGCTTACGATGTTACCAATAAGCCTTATCTTTTCCCTTTTGTAACTGTCTTCTTGCTTTTTCAATCCAAGAATAAGATCTCACAGTTATCACTGAAATTATCTATATAGTCTTCCAAAATTTTTTGGATCCTACTTCTTTCATCCCACATTATCTGTAAGTTTTACAATATTTTTAGTAACTTCATGGACAGAATCTTGACTCAAACCACAACCTGAAACTCCCTGTAGTAATATATCGATCCATTAATTTGTACTCTTAGAGTACAGTGGCTTAACTGGTTTAATGATTTGCTGAAACACATTTTTCTCCATCTTGTCCACATCATAGTGAAAAATTATATCAGATTCCTTTATACAATCTAAATACCGTCAACTTCATTTCCATGATCTGCGGGGCTCATACTTCTGACCAAAATGAGATGAGCCTTATCTTCATGGTTTTTTCTCAGGCAAACCATGCTAGATCTTTGTAATAATTATTTCATCTTAAGAGATCATAAGGCGTTCCTTTAATAATCAATTTTAGTATCTTCATTGTAATCAGCTTCAAACTCAGAGCTTCAGTTTGTAAAATCTACATTATTTTGTTGAAAACCAGACAGCAATCCGCCCTTCACCAGCCTTCTGATATGTCAGTTATTTGCTGTGATTTCTCTAAGCTCCTGGCAGTGCTGCAGTTTCTAAGGACTCGCAGCACCTTGGAATTTAACGCAGTTAAGCTGGGAGCTGGATCTCCCTGGGAGCAGTGGAGGGGGGTCTGTGTGTTGGAGTGGAGGGTCTGCTTATAACTTCTGAACTCCTCTTGGATTTCCATTCCCACTGACTAATTACTGCTTTACCTTTGATTTAGTTTTTTAATGCAAACAAAAGACAAGCTAAATGACTATTAAGGAAACTTTTTTCCTGTGATATCCATCTTCATTACACCACCACCAAGTTATTCAGAGAACTTTAATGCTCCTCATACTTTGAAGCACAAAACTATCCTCTTGGTTATGTGACTCAGTTTTCACAGTCTCCAGTCTTTGGAACTTCAACTTCCTGGTGCTCCTTTTATGGGCCTCTGTAATGTGACACCCACCGTTGGAGCATGGGGCTCCCTTTTTCCTATTATGCATAGGAGGAGCTCTCAAGGTCTTGAGTTCTTTCAATGGGTCTTTTGCAGACATGCTTGTTACTTTAAGCAGCTCCCCATTTTCTTCTTTACTGGGATCATTTAGGAACATACAGACACAATCTCACTTTTTAACTTTTGGAATCATCTTCCTTTCCAGTATCTAATAGCATGTAATCAAACCTACCCCCTTTCTGAAATTTTCAAACTTACCTTCCTCGTTAAAATACTGGAAGGTAGATTTTGGTATGCCCAGAAATATGAGGTTCCTTGGGGTAAAGTATAGGATATTGGGGCTTTTCCACACTCAGGGCCTCAGAGGCCATATTGTACAGGGCTATTGTATTTTTCTTCCAGTTACCACTGATGGGGAGCAGTTATACTGTTTACTAACCGATTGTTTTTGATATTCTATGTCTTATTACCACGATGGGTCTGATTTTAAGTTTGACTTAATTATAAACAAGTTGGTTTTCTTTTTTTGTTTTCTGAGGAAGATTAGCCTTGAGCTAACATCTGCCAATCCACCTCATTTTGCTGAGGAAGACTGGCCCTGAGCTAACATGCATGCCCATCTTCCTCTACTTTATATGTGGGACGCCTACCAAAGCGTGGCTTGCCACGTGGTGCCATGTCCATACCTGGGATCCGAAGCAGCGAATCCCGGGCCGCCAGAGTCAAACGTGCACACTTAACCACTGTGCCACTTGGCCAGCCCCAACAAGTTGGTTTTCTTTTTGCTTATTCTTTATGGATTCTGAAATATTTAGATCTAAATATGAAATAGTCAGCTTTGGTGGTCTAGTGGTTAAGATTCAGCGTTCTCACCACCATGTCCCGGGTTCATTTCTTAGCCAAGGAACCACACCACCCATCTGTCAGTTGTGGCACTGTGGTGGCTGTGTATTGCTGTGATTCTGAAAGCTATGCCACCAGGATTTCAAATACCAGCAAAGCCATCCATGGTGGACAGATTTCAGTGGCACTTCCAGACTAAGACAGACTAGGAAGAAGGACCAGGAGAGCCACTGCCAAAACAAATTGGCCATGAAAACCCTATGAACGGCAGCAGAGCACTTTCTGATACAACACCAAAGGTGAGAGGATGGTGCGGAAAGACCAGGCAGGGCTCCGCTGTGCTGTCAACGGCATTGCTAGGAGTTGGAAGCGATTCGATGGCACTAACAAAAAATATATCTGTATATGAAATATATGTCTAGGAGTAAGGCTGATTCAGAGAAAAGTAACAATACATAGGAAAGTTGTCTCTGTTTTCCCAGAACTCCCATGCTGCCTCTTTCTCTACCCCAGTGGCCGCCTGGCTGCCCTGTTCTTCCATTTCTCAGTCCTCTCATAGTCCTTCTTCCTGTGACTCTAAATAAATATCACATATTTATTTCCTTATTTATAATTACGTGTAAATATCCAGAAGTTACTTCTCCTTGGATCTATCTATGTTACCAAGCATCAGATGTTAAAATCACTACTGGCTAGTGGGAGGGAAGATGGGAAGTTCATTGTCAATCACTTACTTATTCCTTTACTCCAGAAGCATTTATTGAGCCTTTTACTGAGCCAGGCACAGAAACACAAGGTCATTGCAGACCAAGAGCCTGAACTCCAGGAACTCTCCTTCTAGTAAGGAATAAAGATACCTCAAAATATAAGAGATGTGCACATGAGAAATATTAAAATCAGAAGATTAATTTTGAATTGCAGTTTCAGGTTAGCTATCAAAAAAAAATTGGAGAAAGAATATCTCATGCATGAAAACATGTGGGAAAAGTATGAAACAGCATTTGAGGTTTTGAAGATTGCAGGTTTTGGGGTGTGCTTACAGCAAAGGGTCCCCATCTGAAAAAGTGGCTAGAGAGGAAACAGGAGCTGGATCACGAACATCGCGTCAAGCTAACAGTTTGGACTTTATCTCTAAAACCATAGGCAGTTTTGAAAGTTAAAATTTTCTGGGCTGCTTGAAACAAAAATATATGAAGGTCATATTTTCTTCTGTCCCCTCACGTCTCACTGCCAGACCCCCAACCCCTGCAAATGATCATTCTGCTCAGGGTGAATTTCAAAAGAAAGCAATTAAGCTTCATGTTTTCTGCATTACCCATAAAATTACTGCTTTTTCAGCATGAGAAAAAATGTGGACACATGCCTATGGGTTTAGCATCACATTTTTCTGATTACTCGTATTATAAGCTTTGTGAGTGCATGCTAATGTCTGTATAAAGATCTCTACATAGATATAGACATAGATATATATGCATTATTTAGCTATTTACATATACTTATCAAATTTTAACGTGTATAAACTTATGGTTCACATGCAGTCATGGCAAATCAGAGCAGATCTCATTTCTAATCTGAATCTAGCAGAGACTTTATTATCAATATCTGTCTTACTATAATTATCATACTAATTGTTCCACTGTACATAGGGACTTTTCATAAAGCAGATTAAATTGGCTAGGAAAAAAGAAGCTGTACTGCATAGAAACCACCTAAAATTAACATATACAAATAAACTAGGGGACATGGGTCTGTCTCCAAGTGTCATAATCAATTCTAGAGATTGATAATCTGACTTAGTACCTTTACATAACTATCCTTTTCCTACTTGGCCCCAAAAGAATGTTATTTCTCATGATTGGTTCTTGCATTGTATTAAAAATAAAGAAATAATACAATTTTCTCTTAAATGTTCCAGTGCTTCAGTTCAATTTCCTGCTGGTTGATTTCTGCTTCCTACTTTTCTTTCTAAGAAATTATACTCTCTATTCTGCAAAGGGCAATGCATTGACTGCCTGAAATGAATGTGCATGGTAACAGAACATTGGGCAGCAGCCTGCTCAGGGTGTGAAGGGGCAACGTGCTATTGCTTTCCATGGGAACAGTCTCTCCCACAGCTTTCTTTCACCAGGTGTGGCCGCCACTACGAATTGGGGCAGGAACGAACATTCATATGGTTTCGGAAAATGACATCTGCTGTTGAGGAACAGGTTATTGAGTCAGAATTGTAAGGACCCAAATAGGACCAAATAGAACCCAGATCACCAGATAATTGCTAGCTCCAGATTGAGCTTTGTAGAAACGATGACAAAACAACAAGTTAAGAAGTAAAAAGAAACAGGAAAAATAATCCTTCTTCCGCCTCAAGCTATTCCTAAATGTGACTTATTAAGGGCTAATGACTTATTTCTAGGGAGAAGGAATATTACCTGTGATTAGGACCCAGAACCAAATGTATTTATGAAATATAAAATGTAGTTTCAAAGATCCCGTGAGGCCCTGAATCCCCAATTTCCTCTCTGCACTGGCTGTTTTTTGACCCCAAAATGTCATCAAGTGATCAGTTGTTTGGAGATGTGCATTACCCTCATCCAGTTTTCTGACTATGGGATTCAGAGGTTCTAGAGAACTCTCGAAACATAATTGTGTTCTCAACAATGTTTTGGTGAATTAGATACCTGGATTTGATGGACAGTCTCAGAGCGGTATGAAAGCAGATGGGAAACAGAGAAAAGACCAAAGATGAAGAAACAGGACCTGGGATGTCATGATTTTAGCCCACAGCCAGCTCTCCCGGGGCCACCCCTCTGAAAAGACTTCTGGGATTTCCTTCCGCTCTCTCTTGTCCTGGATAGGGTACCACAGCAACCATCAAGCATGCTAAGTGAGCAGACGAATGCAGGTGGAAGCTTCTAGGTGCTGTTGGTTAGTAGGGTGAGTACCCACTCTATTTCAGAAAGGTATGTAGGCAGCTTACAAAGATACACAAAATACAGCAACAGTAAAGTGAGCTAAAAGTGAGGTGAAGGAAGAAAGGAAAATGATATTGAGTTAAGTGAGACCAACAGAAACCTAAACAGAGTATGTCAGCGTGCATGGCAGGTTACCTGGAGCATCTGTGATCAGAAAGAGCACAGAAATGCTGTGCCCACAGGAAGACTGAGTGTGAAAATCAGAAAAGCCAAACCTGTAATCTAAGACAAGACGAACAGAAATTAAGACAAGTGTAAGGATAATAATAATACAAAAAAATAACCCTCACTACTATGTATTGAATACTAAGTAGTGCCAGAAACGTGCTAAGGAATTTCTATACATTACCTCATTAAACATTCACAAGAACCATGAAGCAGAATTTTCATTCCTATTTTATATACTAGGAAGCTGAGATGTAGAGAAGCTATGGGGTAGAGTCATCTGTCAAACTCAGGTCTGTCACAGTCCCAAGCCCATGTTCATAACCATTCTTATAAGGTCAAGTAGAAGGTGAAGGGCTGAGTAAACACAGGAATTAATCAAGGAGTGAAGAACAAACTGAGGCTAGAAGAAAATAGGCCCACCACAATTTCTCCAGTTGCTATTTTCATTGACCATCACTAGTGGTAACAGATCATGCTACATAAGAGTAACCTCTTCCATTATCTCAATGACCATCATAATATATATTTTTCTTTTAGAATATTGTCACCTCTGTTAAACAGTTTCCAAAAAATATAATTATTTTTCCAAATACTTGATTAGACTTTGGTAGAAATTAATATAGCTGCCTAACAACAGGGTAGCAAAAATTATCAAAGCATAGTTCTAAAAAGTATTAAAACTACGGGGCCAGCCCTGTGGCCAAGTGGTTAAGTCTGTGTGCTCCACTTTGGCGGCCTGAAGTTCACTGGTTTGGATTCTGGGCATGGACCTAGCACCGCTCATCAATCCGTGCTGAGGTGGTATCCCACATAGAAAACTAGAAGAACCTACAACTAGGATATACAACTATGTATTGGGGGGCATTGGGGAGAAGAAAGGAAAAAAAAGAGGAAGATCGGCAACAGAGGTTAGCTCAGGGCCAATCTTCTTCACACACACACACACAATATATATATATACAAAACTGAAAAAATATTTGGTCCTCAAAATTTATGATAACACTATTCAATTTTCCTAATACTTCCTCTTTCCCATTCATTTATTTATTTAATAAACCTATATTACGAATCTACCATGTGACAGATCTGCAGTAAACCCTGTGTAGTGGGAGTGATCTCTATTAGGATGTAGGTAAAATTATGTATAAAATTTTACATAAAATTGTATATAAAATTAATTTTATATGTAACTTGGTATGTATTTGTATAAAATTAGGGCTGCCAAAATGCCATGGAGAAGTTCCTGGTTATTTAAGAGTACATAATGGAGATTCTCCACAATCATGTGGTTAAGGAATGGCTTCCAGTGGAGGTGGTGTGTGCCATGAGATCTGAAGGATGATTGGGAGTTACCTGGTTGAAGGAGAGTGGGAGAGTAGAAAGAACATTTCTGCAAGGCACATAGCATTTGCAAGGGCCCTTTGGTGGGTAGGAGCATGAAACATTCAAAGGATTGAAAGAAGGCCAATGGGGCTGAAGGGCTAGGATGGTGGGAGGAGAAGCTGGAAGAGTAGAGGAGCCAGAGAAGACAGCACCATTGAGGTCCTTCCAGCATTTCTGCCTTTCTCTCATTCCTCTACGTAAGTTAAGTGCTAAACATTTGCCTCTGGCAAATACTGCATGTTTCAGTGAAATCTATAAGCACTTCAAACTCCAGTATATTTCTTTTTTGTAATGACCTGTGGTAATAGAATATTATAGTACATACCTTAAAGGAGTAGATTTTTACCATAAGCATTATGCATTTAAAAAAATACCCAGACACACAGACCTGTGGGAGCTTGATTTTCTGCTTGTGTTATAACATATCACCTTCAACCAAATGTGTACGATTTTGTGATTTAGTTTCAAATTAATATCATAAATATCCTTACACCTCTGTTGCATTATTTCATTGCTTTGAATTCTTACATCTTTATCCTTATCAGATTCTCTGAGATCATTGGACACATTCACACGATAGCATAAATAATTATGTTCCTATTGGCCTGCAAAAACTTACAACATCTAAATTTCATGAACTGAAATTATTTCTACAGCATTAAGTTGTCTGAATTTTCTTTTATTCAAATGTGTATTTACTTTGCAATTATTATGTGAAAGGTTTTAGCACACTCTAGAGTTCTGTAAAAATAAATTATAAGGAGATAGACTAAGTTATGTACAGGGCTGAGATCAGGAAAACTCCAAGCTTGATGAAGCAAGCACTGTGTCTATCTTGTTCACCACTCTATTCCCAGTACCTTGCAATATGTGTCACATAGTAGTTCTTCAATAAAGTTATTTATTTGTATAAACAGAAAAGAAATTAAAAGAAGAGGCAGAATGAATCTATATTTTCTTTAAATTCCGGCTTTGTTCTAATTTGCTTTGCTTTGTATAAGCATGTATGTATGTGTGTGTGTGAATGTGTCTTATGCAATAGTCATGGTTTATTTCCCATGGGAAAGACTAAACACACACACACACACACACACACACACACACACACACACGGATAATTAATTCAGGACAGTGCTCTTAACTCATACATTCCATGGTTGGCATGATTCCATGTGTAGATTTTCCAAGCCAGTGCTTTCCAATCATTGCCAGCGAAGTCCCCTGTTTTGGAACATGTGGTGTAAGATTTCACAAATTGATTCACATTTCTTAGGCCTTTTGAAAATAGGTGTTTCTATTTTGGAATTACTTCTTAAGCAATGAATATTTTGACAAAAAGCAACACACTTTTTCTTGCTTCCAGCACTTCTCTTGCTTAGTTGGAAACTGGAGAACCAATTACCAGTGTGGTTATCCCAAGTGTATTCTTACATGTTTTTCTTCTCTGTGAAAATGTTTCCAGTCTTTCTGATTATAAATGTTACAGGGTATGATGTGTGAATCAATCCTATCTGTGCAGACGCAGCAGAATGAAAGGTATAATGATGTAGGAGCGAAGTGTCAATGAATAATTCATATCCAACAGTGTGCGGTATTGAGTTCTATCAGGCAGCATTCCATGGCAGAGAGGTCCTCAAAGGCTCCTGAAATTCTACTGCATCAGCTCATTGTGTTTC
Source organism: Equus przewalskii (assembly GCF_037783145.1). NCBI lineage: Eukaryota > Metazoa > Chordata > Mammalia > Perissodactyla > Equidae > Equus > Equus przewalskii. Next base: position 26,783,003 of record NC_091857.1, on the reverse strand, counting down.
TGCTTGGGTGGCAGAATCGATCATTCAGAATGAGTGAAATGACATTCATTGGCACTGCTTGCTAACACAGATAGAAAAATATGTAGGTATTTGTCACCACCAAACATTCATTCAACACATGTTGATTGAGTTCCTACTGGAGTTCTTGAACACCTGCAGGGTGTTTGATGTAGGAGGTTTGGAAAAAAAAGAGTATAACAGCCTCTGAATCCATAAAGCTTACCACCATTGGTAGAGATATATATAAAAAAAGATAATTACATCTCACTATGATCCATGTTATAAGGTGGCCACATGTTGGCCCAGATACTTTGCCAACACTTTGAGAAGAATTTGAGTAGGAATAATCTATCAATACAGTCCAGAAATAGGTTCTTCTTAAAATTAGTGGCTTATCTCTTATCAGAATCTCAGTGAGTTCATTGCAATGTGTGGTGAGATTTTTACTAATTTATGATTTTATTTTTACCGAGAAAACAACTTTCTATGAAACTTAAACGCAGCTCCAGAGTTTAATTTAGGCTCCTCCTCTTTTTTATATTAAGCCACATTGGAAATGAGTTCAAAAGAGTCCTAGAAAAGAGAATGAGTCAACTTCATGGTGATGGAGCCCTGGGATTTTGGAAACCAGACTTCTAAGACTAGATTACAGCAAGGGGAGCTGGTTTAAAGGGTTCTCTGGACTAAGACTGGTTAGGTTTGAATACTGGCTCTGCTGAGTGGCCCTGGACAGGTTTTTAACATCATTAAACCCATTCCTCATCTATAAAATGGGGCCAATAATGAAAACCTATCTCCAGATGATATAAGAATGAATGAAATTTTATAAAGTATCAAATCATGTCAGAGTTTCTAGGAAACTTTTGATTTGTTTATAGTATTCATTTAATTTAGCAATATTTAAATCCACTTAAAGCACAGGCTCACCTCTACCCAAATCACTAAGGTTTTCAGGCATAAACAGCTTTGGGCTTGTGGAAGTCTGTTATATTGGTGATCTCTGACGAACCACACCTCCTGGTGATCATGTCCTTGTGTAGTGAATCCAGGCAGGCTTCCTGACTCGCAGTAATCAACAGAAGGTAGCAAAGGGGACACCGTGCAAATTCCAGAGCTAAGGTTTAAGAAAGCCTGGGATCTTCTGTTCGTGCTATTTTGAAAGCCCCACGCTGCCATGTAAGAAATCCTATTATTTTGCTGGAGACACAATGCAGATAGAGAGAGATCATGAGACTCTGTCTCTGTGTATATACAAAGAGACAGACTCAATCATCTCACTGTACCAGCTGATTCAACCTCCCAACTGACCTGCCAGCTGAACACAAATACATAAGCAAACACTGGCAAGACCAGCAGAAGAACCGGCCAGCTGAGCCCAGCCCAAATTAGGACTAGTGAGCAAATGAAATAGTTCTCGGTTTAAAACACTAAGCTTTTTTAGGGGGGGAGGGGTTGTTTGAACAGGAATAAACTGAAATGGGCTATTTTCCTTCCCTTCACTTCCTTGCCCCACTACACACGTTGTTTGGATTTTTTCCCATATGTGCCCCTTTCACTAGTCGCTAGCTGTTCAATTCATGAAAGCCCTTGTGAGTTGATCTAAATCATCACTCAAGTCATTTACAGCATTTATGACACACATTAATTAAAAGATAATAGGATTCAGGGAAACCTGAGAGTCCAACCCACTTGGCTGTAATGGCTGAACATTATATCAAATATGAGTTTTACGAAAGTCTGTAAGAGTAGCTTCAAGAACATTCAATCACCCAAAACTGTTTATGCTTTTACAACTTGCCATAACTCATCGTGTTGTTGACTCATCATGGTTTGGGCATTTTAAAATATTATGATATATATTTGTATTCATAAAACCACTATTGTCCATTAATTTTTATTTTGGTTCTGATATTCTTTAGAGCTGCAAAAAATAATTTTCACCTAGAGCTTGAGTCCAAAGTACCATCTGTTTAAAATATGTGGTGTTTTCAGAATTCAAATAGCAACTTCAAGTCCTACATGCAAGAATTTCAAGTGTTAAATTTTGGTACATCTCTTCAACTTGATTCTTAGTACATATATTTATTGTCAGGCTTTTCTAATTATACTTAACCAGCTAAGTAACTCTTAAGTATAGCCAAATTTTTGTTGAAGATGGATTTGAACAATCCGAAGTTTCATCAGAAGGATAATTCTTCAGCACCATGATCTAACTAAATCCCTTTAGCACAATAGCATGGTTTGGGGCAAAAGCTACTTTAATTCCCCATTGAAATTCCCATTAGAGTTCCCATTAGAATATCTCTGATTTCAAATCTATTGGTACCATGTAAAAGACTTATTAATCTTATTAGAAGGAATTATTACTTAGGTATATAATTGATCCTTCTATTGATACTTTTAAAATAATATCTGTTGGTATTTAAGGAGTGATAATTATTAAAGTCCCTCTACCACAGTGTATTAGGATTCTGTAGAGAAACAAAATCAATAAAACATATATATATATATAAATATAAAGTTATTTATATATTGTTTTATATATCATATATATATGTATAAAATTATATGCATATTTTTAAGGACTTGGCTCAGCAGTTTCAGAGGTTAGTAAGTCCAAAATATGTAGGGTGGACCAGCAGGTCGATGCTACAGTTCAAGTCTGAAGACCATCAGGCTGGAGACCCAGGGAAGGGCCAGTGTTTCAGCTCAAGTATGAAGGCGCTGCTGCAGAATTACCTCTTGCTTGGGGGAGGTCAGTCTTTTAGGCTATTCAGGCCTTCACCTGATTGAATAAGGACCACCTACATTAGGAAGGGCAATCTGCTTTCCTCAAAGTCTACCAATTTAAATGCTAATCTCACCCAAGCATACTCTGATGGAAATATCCATCTAATTTTTGACCACGTATCTGGGCAGCATGGCTCAGCCAAGTTGACACACAAAATTAACCATCACGCTTACCTTGAGATCTGAGACAATTGAGAGATAGTCTCAGGCATGCAATAGATGGAGATGAATGGTAGTGGTGTTTAAATAGAGGTCACGCCTTAGACAAATGGCCAAACAGGCTTCCTACTATTAAACCTACCCACATTAATGACCAATGTACAGACCTTTACCTGGGTATCTTTCCGTAAGGAATAGAGAAAACTGTATGCAGGCGTGAGAAGGAAGTTCAAGCCGTGAGCATCAAGCTTTTCTCATTCTTACTATCAGATGCCACCCACTACCTCCTCTCAGGGAGGAATGATTGTGAAGGCAGGAAGGAGGCTGCAAGTTACTTGTTGAAATTATTCTGAAGGAATGGAACTTATTATTAAATAAGATCACGCAGGTTTGAGTGGGGAGGGAGAGGATCATTCTCTAAAATAGAATTCCAATAAGATGTTTCAGAGAAATTCTGGTTTCAAATCTAAACAAACATATTCAGGATAAAACTGCATGTGCATTACATACTTAAAAAGTCATGTAAAGGATGCTATTGGAAGTAATTTAGACAACCCAAATACATTATGTGAAGTTCTTTTTCTTTTGGCCCATATTCCTTTTCTCTAAGAATAATGTGAGATTTTGATCATTCTTACAGCTTTCATATTTTCCTTTTATGTTATCCCTCAAAATGATTCACAGAAATCTAAAAGTCCCACTAGCAAAATAGCCCATCACAATTAAACTTTGCTACATTATCTTTTCTAACCAGAAAGCCAGTAAAACATCATTTGTCATCATTTTGCATTATATTAACACATTCATATGATAGTCAAAGATGTACTATATCATTTAAAAAATTATGCAAATGCCCAGAATATTTTTATCTCTAAAACCACAGATATGAGATTTTGTAAACGTATTTGTCTGTTGTTAATCTAAGCTATGTTTTGTGTTGTGTGAAGTAAAAATGCTTTTATTTCTTAATATCACTGATTTCATAATCACCCCAGTGATTTTCTCAATATCATATTTTACTATTGTTTCAAAACTTAGAAATATATCATAAAGTCTTCCTTCCCTGATTTTTAAAGCCTTTGCTTTTGTAACTACAAATTTAGGAGTTTTCCAAAATATTTGTAACTTTTTAACTAGGATTCAAGAAACACGTAGCATCATTTTTGCTTCTTTCATGACTCTTCGTTTAGGAACTGAAATTGATCTTTTAACAGTCATTTAAATGATAAGCCCTTCTAGCTCTAATCTTGAATCATTTACTCAAATAATTCATTCTTCCCACAAACATATGTTAAATGCTTGTTCTGTGATTGGAGATACTAATTTCAAGTTGACTTCGAAACATATCCAATATCAAACTACTTCTCACCATCTCCACCATCACCATCCAAGCCACCATCACTGCTTACCTGAGTGATGGCAAACTCTCTGGTCCAGTGCTTCCGACCTAACCCTCGTTTGATCTTTTCTCCACAGAGAAGTCAGTGGGATCCTATTAAGTAGATTGGTTGTCTCTTGCCTTCTCACAACTCTCCATAGTCTTCCCATTAAATTAAAAATAAAGGTCAAATCCTTACCATGACCTACGAGGATCTTCATGATCTTGCTCCTCCTTTTCTGAGTTGATGTACAATGACTTCTCTCCACATTCACTTTGCTCCAGCCCCACCAGCTTACTTACAGTTCTTTTAGCATGACCAGCATGCTCCTGCCTTAGCGTCTTTGCTCATCCACAAAGCTCACTCCTTTCTAGATTGAGTTCTCTGTGCAAGCGACAAGTGACATCTGATCAGAGATGCCTTTTTTGAATATTCTAACTGAAAAGCACCTCCTCACTCACTTCCCATCCACTACCACGCTTTTTGTCCTTATCATCATCTGAAATTTTATATTTAACTTTTTGGTTTTTTTGTGTCCGCTATTGAAATGCAACTTTTACGAGGATAGGCTGTTAGTCTATTTGTACACTATACTAACCTCTAAATGTAAATAGTGCCTGATGTATGGGACACATTCAAAAAATGTTTTTGAGTGGATGAATGATAAGTAGAAGATGTCTTCAAGGTTCCATTCTACTTTGGAATAAAAACATATAGATAAATAACTATGAAATGGTGTGACAAACATGTTTATGGTGTATGAGAGAACTACAAGAAGAAATGTATTCTGCTTGGGATAGCTGGAAAAGGCCTTATAAAGAAAAAAGACATTTGAGTTTAAAGATGAGCAAAAGTTTATGAAGCCGGGAATGGCGCATGTTAGAACGAACAGACAGGTCAATGTACAGAGAGATAAAATATACCCAACACATTCAGGAAATGGCGAGTCGTGCAGCATGGCTGGTCTATTCAGGGTAGCCTTGCGTGGAAGAATTCGCCTTGGTCAAGTTCCCTTACATTTCCTTCCTTCTACTTCCTTCCTTCCACTTGTGAATCCAAAAAAAATTCTCCGCACAACTGGTAGATTTTGCTAAACTGGTAGTTTGTCATATTCAATTTCAACAAACATGGACCCCATATTTGTCTGGTATTATACTAGGCTATATTTATATATTATGTACATTATATGTATACATTATATTACGTATATTACTTCCATTTATTATTTTAATTTTTAAATACATCTGCTTATTGTAATAAATACATATACGCATAAAGATCAAGTTAAAAACCTCCCCTCCACCTTCTTAAATCTCACTGTGCTAAGGTAACTAATGTTAACTATATTAACGTTTGTTATTCTTCTTCCATAGATACATTTCCATGGTAATACAAATTACAGACACACATACATTTACGTATTCCACAAATATTGGACAAATATTACCCTGTCACTTTCATACATTTTATTTTATTTTAGCGTCACAAAACCCATGTGAATTGGGTGTAACCAACTCTACCTTACAAATGTGGAAATTAGCAGTGATGTTACAGCAACTCATCCAAAATCACACAGTAGTCGGCAGACCCCATTCTCTTGTCTCACGTCATGTCACATTCTCATCCTGTCTTTTCCCTAATATCGTGGAACAAGTGCATCTTCTTGATACAGTTGAAGATATATGAATATTGCATCAGGTTGGATTTGATTAGGCTAAGTATGACTGAAAGCCCTAATAGTAGCAAGTTAATCAAGTGAGAGGCTTATTTCTCTTTCATATAAAAGAAGTCTGGATGTAGGATGCCTTAGTGCCCCAAGGTTTGAAGAAATAGGTTTCTTCTATCTTTCTGCTCCATCATATATAATTTCATTCTAAAGGTGACCTCCTGGTCCAAAATAGCTGCTGGACCTCCAGATATTCCATCCAAATACTAGCCCACAAAAAGAGGAGATTCTCTCCTTTTGCCAGTATTTCCTAGAAGATGTACATACCACATTTGCTTACCTCCCATTGACCAGAACTTATCATGTGGTCACATCTTGTTGCAAATGGTGGGGAATGGGGGTGTCTATTCTGGACAGCCATATGTCCAGCCAAAAAAATACAGATTCTATTTTCAAAAAGGAAAATAAGAATGGATAAGTTAGGGTAAAGTAGCCTTCTCTGCCATAGTCATCAAACAGCTTTGGACTATTCTCATTAAACAGAATTTTTAGGGGTCAGCAAACTATGGCCCATGGGCCAGTTCTGGTCTGCTAACAGTTTTTGTACATAAAGTTTTACTGACACAGGGCCATGCCCATTTGTTTACATATTATCTATGGCTGCCTTAGCAGAGCTGAGTAGTTGGCGTAGAGACTGTGTGGCCCATAAACTCTACAATATTTACTATATGACCATTTGCAGAAGAGGTTTTCTGGTCCCTGCTGTAGCTCAGTAGGCTCAAGTTTTAAAAATAAAGTCAAATTTTTAGAATTACTCAATGCTGTTAATATAAAAAGAGAGCCTCCCACAAAAAAAAATCCCCAATACACATATTTTTAATTGGAAATTATGTATATGTGTGGCAGTAATAAAACAGGGTTCTAGGTTTCCATCCAGTTCTGGACTACCTACCTATGAGAACTGGGGCAAATTATTTATGCCTCAGTTTCCTCATTTGCAAAATTGGCAATATAGTATATAGAAGTTATAGGTTGTTGTGAAGATTAGGTTAGCATATTTAAAGCACTTAGAAAAGTGCCTGGTATGTTTCCAACACACCACATTGTCTGGTACCACAAACGAACCGTGGTTTTGAACGTTTTCATGGGTCCCAACTCTACAGGATGTTTATTAGTGTGTTCCAGGCAAATGGCTAATTTGGTAGTTCCAAATACTGTGGATTTAGGGATGATGATTATGATTATCATTCTCCCAGTGTTTAAATCCTGGCACATTCACTTATAGGGGGGCGGCGGGGAGGGCTAAGGTAAGGTTTATGACCTCTCTCTGCCTTAGTTTGTCATCTGCAAAATAGGGATAAGAATCCTGATTGCCTAAGAACTCAATCAATTAATGCATGTAATTCCTTTAAATCAGTGTTTGGCACATAATAAACATTCAATAATCTTACCTATTGTTATTCTCCTCTACTCGAAAATGTTTATAGCTTTAATTAAATTAGCATTGAAGGGAGAACTACAGCCCACAGACTCCATAATTTTCCGACAAATGAATGGGATGCAATAACATAACAGCAATGTCCACTGCTGTCTTAGTGATTTTCCTGTAGCCCTCACTCCTACAGACACATCTCCTGACATCTCATGCCCATGGTTTCTGTGTCATGTCTTCTTTTTCTCCATTCCACCATCTATTTTTGCCAGTGTATTTTTTCTACTTTCCTCAGAAAAAGAATTCTAATTAGAGTTTCTCAGGAAACTTCTCTTCTCATGCTCCCATTCCATTCTTATCATTACAAAAAACAGTACATTTGAATTCCGCTGATAGGTCAAGAAAGACAAACACTGAGAAATGACCATTGGATTTACTATGACAGATGCCATTGCTGGCCTTGATAAAAGTGGTAAGAGTGCAATGAAGGAGGTGAAAATCTTATTGGATTGGAAGTGAGAACGGGAGGAAAAAATGTGGAGACAGTGAGTTTAGACAACTTTTCAAGAATTAAGTGAATAATAAATGTCGTGTCCCACAATGCCCTGCACATTTGTGCCATTGATTACTGTGTAACCAATGATCTTCTTTGTATCTGGGATCATGTGTTTAAAGCCCCACATAAAGCCTCTGTCACATAGTGAGCGCTCTGTATGGCAGTTTGCAGTTGTTCTTAACTTTAAAGAAAGTTCCAGAAAAAGACACCTTTCTTTGGTCACAATATTTCAAAGTCTTGTGCATCTAATATCAAAAAAAAAAAAAAAATAACCTCCTGACCTCTGCTTCAGACTCATTCTAGCCTCAATGGATAAGCTACCATTTGAACAAAGGCCAGCAGCTGACTACTTAATGGAGTGAAAATATAGTGCAGGTGGAAGGCTGTTGGAAGATGGCCCTTGTCATTGGTGTCCGAGGCTCATAGAGAAACTCAATAACTTGGCCTTACTTGCTTTAGTCGAAAGTTTTAATTCTCCTCTTAGCTTTTATTTCAGCTACTGTGGGCTGCTGTCTTCATGTGTCTATTCTCAAAATTACTGTCAGATTTTCTCTGGGAGAGGAAGAATGATATTGACCATACAGACGTTAGTTTTGTATCCTCCATTTAAACCCAGAGGATGTGTGGCCCACTATTATCTGTGCTGACAACCTATTCATGGTCTCAGGGTTGAATGCAATTTGATTGGAAATAACCTCAACAGTGAACTTCAAATATCACGCTATAAAATAAAAACAAAAAGAAGAAAAAGAAAACTCTAACTCCCCCCCAACACACACACATATTACAAACACGCAAACTGTGCTGGCAGCCTTAGAATTTGTCCTTTCTGATTTTTAATTTAGCTCTGTTTTTGAAGTAAACAGGATCTACCATAAAACTGTGAGCTTTATGAAGGCATTTTTCTCCGTTGTAGCTCAAGCCACAAGTGTTTCTAAGCAGCCAGTCTTTATGCATAAACAGCAGCGTATGAGAGCTTTAAGCTCATTCGAAATGGAAGTGGTGTTTGGTGAGATGGGAAAAAGGGATGCGTTTTAAACTAATAAATAATCATGATCTGTGCCTACTTGGAAAATAGCTTTCTTGTTGAATAATATTTCAATATATAATATCTTGAAATGAGACTGCCATTACTAATTTAAGTGTAGCTTGCCATTTAAATCCTGCAAATATGTACATACACGAGGCCTAAATTACTCTCTGGGGCCAACTTTTCCTGCTTAAACTACCTTAAGGAGAAACCCTTTTAGGTGATATTAGGGCCAGTTAAGGGGAGGGATAATGACCATGGCAGAGCGTGAAGCCTTTCCACTTGGTGACTGCCCCCTTATGCCAGGCTGGGGAACAAATGCCGCTGGTCCTATTCCACATTCATAGGTCAGTTTCCTGAGTGACAGGTGAAGATCCAGAATTAAGACAAGGTCAGACTCATCCTAACTGGGACCCACACCACATAAGGGGCTCCTAGATTAATCTGCTGTGCCACTGTATCTGAATTTCAATCAGGAGGAACAAATCTCTCGGAATCCTTGTGTATGCTAGTGGTATTATGCTGACCTTTGAATCACAAATAGATACTGAGAAAGAAATCCCAGGAGCAGGCAATATCCATTAAATAACAATTATGAAAAGCTGTTTGCCTTTTGGAATGGCTTTTCCCATAACGAGGATATGACCAAGATGGGAGGCTGCGGAGTGGTGGGACGCATGTTGTAGAGTTTCTAATTCTGAATTATTCATTTCTCAAATGCAGAGAAATCCTTAAAGCTGTGCTAGGGAGAGAAAGTCAAGGAGGCCCAGGGGGCCTTTCTTAAGGCCAAGGTTTATACATAAAGGGCGGTGGGAGACCTTGCTAAGAATCTAAAAGAATTAGACTAAAAATTGGCTTCTTTTCTCCCTGAGAATTTAAATAATTTGAGTACGATTCCATGCGGTTTGGGTTGTTGTCTGAGTCACCTAAGCAAACCTAGTTTCATAAAAGTTTTGGTCATATAAAATTTTGATTGTTTCGCCATATTACTTACTTACTTTTCATCTGGTCAGAAAATACCATGTGTATTGTTTCTCACTTTTTTAAATATATTGACAATTCTTAGGTTGAACTATATGGAATGGCTGAGATGTGGACATGTCTCACCTTTAAAGGCCAACCTTTTTCTAGGGTTTTCCATAACAGTTTCCATCTTTGGAATGCAGTCCTCCAAGTTTCCATCTTTGGAATCAGACAGTCTTGAGTTGAGTCTCAACTTGGTCCCTAATAACTTTCATAGCTAATTGTTCAGAATGTTCACTCTATTCCTCATCTGCTAAATAGGAACATTAATGCCTGGCTCATAGGCATGGGGAGAGGATAAAATGAGAGAATATGTTTAACACTCACCGAAGCACTGGGCATAGAGCAAGTCCTCCATAAATGGTTCTATATTTATTATTCAGCGTTTGCTGCAGCAACAAACAGCTCTTAAATCCCAGTGACTTACAAAAGCAAATATTTAATTTGTTTTTCTATTTCATGATGGATGCAGGTCTGCTGTGATTTTGATGGGTTCTGCTTGGCTCAGTTGGTCTCCCTGTGACTTTTTTGAGTGAACAGCCATTCTCTAGGGCAGGCTGCTGACATTGTGGAGGGTGGAAACTCAAGAGAGTGCAAAGAACCCGAGATGCTTCTTAAACTGTCTGTTCAGAACCAGCATATAATTACTTCCATCTTCCTTCCATTGATCAAAAAAGATATATGGCCAACCCTAAACCCATCAAGGCAGGGAAATGTGCTCTGATTCTTGGGAGGTAGTGAATGGGTGGGAACAATAGTACAATACACATACAATAACTTACTGTTGCTGAGTGATAACCATGGAGTCATAAAATTTTAGTTTCTTTTCCATTTTGGTGGTAATTAGGAGTTAAAGGATGTTGTACTTTAATCAATTTTAATATCTACAACTTTTATTCTATAAATATTGGCCAGTGATAGTTGGATATTTTTAATTGTGCTTGTAGCAATAATAATCATAATCATAATCATTCAACATTGCCTATGATAGAGTGATAAGGACATTCTTTATACAAATACATTCTTTTTACATGTTCTCTGTCTGTAATAGTATTTTAGAGTGGAGAAGGGAAAATTCATGGATTATATTTCTTTAATCAGTGGGATTTCTAGAAGAAAATGGTGCTGCAAGTGGAAGGCTGAATCATATTATACCACAGTGTTATGGCAGGTATGACTATCCCACCCGACTCCTGGTATCCTGTCACCTCACTAGTCATAACCTCCTTAAATAATAACAACAGCTCACATCAACTGAGCACTTATAATGTAACAGGCACTGTCATTTTAAAGGGGTTTTCCCATTTATTCTAAAAGTACCTTATGAAACATCCACCATAAATATCTCCATTTTACAGATGAGAAAGTTGAGGCTCGGAGAGGTTAAGTGATTTGCCCAAAGTCACACAGCTAGGAAGAGTTGAACAAGAACTGAAACCCGGGAAGTTGACACCAGAGCCTTTATATTACCCATACACTATAATATCTCCTGTGAAAATATAGAATAATCATGACAGCCAAAATGCATTGATCACTTATGGGTTTGAGATTGTTTCCACGCATTAACTCATTTAATCCTCAAAACATGCTTAGAAAATAGGTGTTCTCATCGTTCCCACGTTACAGGTCCAGAGAGTTAAAGTGACTAGACCAAGACAGCACCACCGGCTACGTAGTGGAGGCTCCCCTTGAATCAAGGCATTCTGGTATCAGAGTTTGCACTCTTAGGCTCTATGCACTATTGTCTTTATTAAAAAACAAAAAAAGCTTTATTAACCTCAAAAAGCCCATGCTCATCCTACATCCTATAGGCCAACTATACATACATATATATATATATATATATATATATATATATCTCCTACAGGCTATCCAATATTTCAAACCTATCTCACACGCAAAGATTTTAGAGATGAGTTTCTGTCTAACTTATTTTCTCTCTTTGCCTCCCAAGTTATTCCCCCTCCTGTCACCATAACAACCCACAACCCGCAATACACAGTTGGAATCGTTATCGAGAGAGGCAGAAGGGAGAAGCTTTTGATGTGTCTCTTCAGGGGTCCTCTCTGACATCTTTATCTCCTCCTGGTGAACTTTGGGCATCCTGTGATCTACTACACTGTCAATTAGGCTGTAAACGGTGCAGCTGCCTCAGTGCGCTCCTGGCTCGTGGGAGCCCAGTAGGATGTCTGGCATCCATATGTGTGCTCTCCCAATGCTCAGCATCCCAAAATCAGAATGGGAGGATCACCTAAGTTGCATAAAAAATTATTTAGAGTAAATAAGAAAAAACAAGGAATGTGTCTACCTATCTCTCCTTTATCACAAAGGGACCACAACTACTGTAAACAAATGAAGCAAATTGAATGCTTCCAGATGCCCTTCTCCTTATTTAAGGAAATGAGGAAACCAGAAATCAGTAGGCTTCCTGGAGTCGAAAACAAAGAAGAGAAAAATAACACTTAGCAAAGGCAACCTGGCCCGAGGAATTCTTGTCTCTCAATCAGAGGACCAAAAGTAGCTTTTCCTCCATTTGTATTGAGCATCTCCTTTCACGTTATTACATGGGACTAAAGAATTTTCCTCCTAACAAAGGAATGTATGTTAACCGTTTCTTTTTCTGTTAGTAGTTCTGTTTATTTAAAAAGTACACCATAAGCGTCAGATATAAACAAGTCAGCATCACTTCCTTAGGCATTATTCATTTATATATCAGGTCTTAGGGTCTAACCAGTGGCATCAATGCTTACTATGTGGTGGATAGGCAAGCCATGTCACTTCTCTGGGTCTCAATTTATTCATCTGGAATCAGGATTGATCATGAATCTGGTTTGCATTCCAGTATTGAGTGAGGGGATCAAATCAAATAATATGAGGAGAACCTATATATAAATCACGAGCCTTGGACTTCAGGAAGGAATTATTACCTTGCAATATATGAAGTATATTAATATGCAGGTTACTTGGAATGTGCCATTATTTAGGCACAACTGCTTAAGACATACTCCATATTTGTTTAATGTCACACACCCTTGTTTATTCTGATGTCCAAAATACTCAGCAATATATTAATATAATACAAATGTAATATATTTAATATAATATTCAGCAAAAATTTTTGCAGGTGGTACTACAAAAATATGTAAGAAACTTCTTTCCTCAACAAAACACACAAGGATATTGTCACTGTCTGTGATAATGACTGCATTTTCCCAGAGATTTCTCAATCTCTGTATTCTCTTCTGCTCCTCAGCTGAGAAAACCACCTGTTTGGGAAGTAATTTACCTTACATTCTGATGGTACAAAGATACGACTGAACCAACAAATTAGCTTGAGTAAAGTACAAAATGCCTTCCCTATGGCAAGAACTAATTCTTGGGGTGTCTACTTCAAACTGTCCAGTATTACCTCAGTCCAAATTATTCGTAGGTCTATATTTTTCGTGCTTCGGATATGTTATATCAGCAATTCCATAATGCCTGTTATCACCAAATCTTGACAACATGTCTTTCAATGAAGCACACTTTTACATGTGTGTGCCAGGCATGTGGGAAAAGAAAATCTTGCATGCTTCTGAAAGAGCTGCCTGGGGAAACTACAACCTAGGCTGTCCCAGATGACCACAGCGCTATTTTCCCTTTTCAGGTACAAAGTACAGAAATGGCTGGGACATCTCCTCTATCCAGAATATCTTATTTCCCTATGTATAATCCTTTTCTCTTAGAATTTAAAAGCCCTATCCATTATGTCCATGTGCTCGGTCATAAAGAATGAAGTGATTAAAGGAGATGTCAAATACATCAACCAAAATATCGCTGCGGCTTTCTCGCCTTTGGAAATGTTAGCACAGTGATCTGGGCAGATGCTTCAATGAGACACAGGGGAACTGAATGACAGCATCCTTTCCAAGCCTACCTGGCCTGGCCGGTGTGTTTCAGACTCATCACACTCATCTGTGGATTTCCTAGTGGCTTCGCAAATGAGCTGGGGCGGGTTGTTAGACATTGGTTATTTCATTTGTGAGAATCCAAAGGTAATTAAAGTGTTCACAGAGGAAGGGAATACAAGTTTGTCACCCTGATCTAATCCCAATTGCATTCACACCATGGGGCCTTTAAGACAGATGTTGGAACATGCTGTTATCACTATTGGAAGCAAATCATTACCAGTGAAACTTAAAAAATAAAGTTTGAGATCAACGTTGTTTTTTTTAAAGTAAATTGCAAAGGATTCGAGGATATTCTTCTATTGCTGTCACTTTTATTCATTTATGTACTGCTTTGTTTTCCTGTGTGAGAGGTAGAGAGACAGAGAGATATTTGCCTGGGAAATTGATAAGCATCATTTTAACTTTCCCGTTTTGGCACTATGCCCTCTTTCTCTTATTCATTCACTGATATGCTGAAAAAATGAAGAATCCTATGTGCCAGAGGCTATTCCAGAAGCTGGGGTTACAGAGTGAATAAGACAGGCAAAGCCCCATAGAGCTTATTTTCTGTTGCAAGAGGTAGAAAACAAAAAAGTAATTGAAATTATATATACTGTTTCACATGGAGGTAACTAATGTGCAGAAAATAAATCAGGTGAGAGGTGAGGAATGACTTGAGGTTAATGAACCATTTTAAATGGGGCAGTTTAGGAAGGCATCTCTGGGGAGGTGACATTTCAACAGAGATCTGATGTAGGAAGGGAGCAAGCCATCTGAGACTACGGGAAAAGAGGTTTCTAGGTAGGGGGGATGCAAACATAGAAGCCTGGAGATGGGAGCACAACGGAGGTCTGGTAACCCTCGTTGAACATCCTCTAAATAGAAAGGAGGATCTGGTAGATGGAAAGAAATTTTTTCTTTGGCCCCATTTAGTATTTGCTAGGCTATATTTAAAATCCACAGTTCAAGCAAAGAGAATAAAGCAATTCACCAACTAGCACTGTATTTGTATACCCACAATTGCACAATTTAATGACAATGTGCTCTCTAAAAGTAAACAGACACGGTATAAATATCAATATGCTCATTAACTAGTTATCGTGAACAGAGTGGGCACATGAGTGAAAATATAATTTAAACTTTGGTTTTCTGACCTTATCTAATGTCTTGAAAGCTAAAGATAATTCAACCAATTTCACATTACTCTCCTCTTGTCCAACTTCCCCTCCTTGAAACTAAGGCTTGATTTAGTTTCCAAAGAATCTAATTTCACCAAGATTGCTCTGGAATGCCTCTAATGATGCCCTTCACTTACTTGCACTCCGTGCCAGCAGCAGCGTGCACGACCAAATTATTGTGAAGCTGAATGAAATAGAGTCATTCATCGGAGCTAAGTAAAAATAAACAGTCGAAATTGCCTGTCAGTCTCAGGGGGGAAATGAAGGGTTGGTTAAAGATATCTTGCTTTTTAATAAGAAATTTTATTACTTTGGGGGCATGTTGTGTTCCCATTCCCAGAGTAAGCCAGCTGCCATATCGTCTTTGCTGTTGTCTGAGCCTGTAACTCCAGCATTGCGGGGTGTCCTCATGTGCAGGACTGATAATGGATCTTAACACCTCAAGCTGGTGGGGCTGCATCTGAGCATCATGGCAGAATTTTGAATCAGCTGTTGCCACTTTTCTATCTTTTTTACCTGCTCTCTAAGCTCTCCTGCTATTACACAGATACTGTATCAAATTCCCAAGATTATTAACTTCACATATTTCTCTGTCTTGGATTCACAAAATGGAAGAAGAAAGCATGAATTAACAAGGAGTAAGGTGCTTGTGTTCGCAAAGACTGGCATGCCTAGCAAAACAAGATCAACTGACTTTAAAGAAGGAAAATGGGAACTATGTTAGCTAATTATAGCTGATTACACTGTCTTACGTGCAACAACATTGTTGCTTTTAAATATTAGATTAAAATTACAATGCTGTCATCATGTTTCTTTCCACTTTCCATTATGCTTCTGTAAAGTACATTGAAAGAGAAATACATAATGAGAAAAAATACATTCAATAAATTAAGATAAATAAGAAAAATTGGGGCTGAAGAAAAAGATGGTCTGAGAGGGGGAAAAAAAGCTGATTATTTAAATAGGAACACAACTGAGAATGCAATCTTTAGCTAATCCTTTGAGATCTGAAGCATGCATCAGGCTCCCTGAAGTTGAAGGAACCTTGGCTTTTTCTGTGTGTTTCAAATATAGTGCTTTCCCACATTTTTGTTCCAACTTACCCAACACATTGCAGGGGCAACAGAACGGGGGTTGAGGAAAATTACAAACTGAAGCTTGAATGACAGGGGGCATTAGAGGGGCTGGCTAACTCTGAAAGCTGAAAATTAGAAAGACACATTTTCAAAAGGAATTAAGGATAAGCAGCATGTATTACAAACACACAATTCCCTTTAGTGCTTCTGGAAGGAGCCAAAGCATGAATGCGGAACACTGGCGTTGAATGCTACTAGAACTTCAAAAAGAAATTGGCCTTGCTTTATGTGACTCCTATTCATCTGCTGATATAAAAACAACCCATCTTCTGTTAACAGGTCCTTTCTTTGAATGTCCTGGTAATTACTCTAATACAAATAGCATATCAGATTGGTGGTAGAATAATCTTCCTCAAAGGCTGGCCCACAGTGACAAGTTCCATTCTTCATGCTGCCAGTCAGTATGTATTCAGAAACTGTATATTACTCTTGTGAGCCAGAGGCATGCCCACTCACTTTTCAGTTCTTGCCAGCTTTTGATTAATTTCTAGCAATTCAGTGTGGGAGCAGATCATTGGAACTCACCAATGAGTTCTGCTCTTGTGTCTGAGAGCCAAAACCACAAGGGTTGGAGAGTGGAATTAATCCATCTCTGGCTTTCCTCAGGGCCTCACAAATTCTTGTCAGTTACTCCAGCTCTGACTTGAAAACAAAATGTCCCTCCTTTATTCTGGAAATTTCTGTGACAATGGGAATCTGTGCTCATCTGCCTTCCCTTTTTCATCTATCATTCCCACTGGGCAACATCAAATCCAGTAGGGAAGAGGCCAATTCTGAGTATTCACTGACCCCTTCCTTTCCTCGTCCTAAGACTTTGACATATTCCCTTTGTAAAGTCACCCTGCACCTCACTGAGCCCCTCAAAGAGGAGACCTCAGATGTGCCTAGTGCTTATCACCATGGAAACTGGCTGAGCCTTCAGACAGAGGAAGATGGGTTCTACAGACAAGGCCATCAGGAATCCATTACAACCTGGGTACTCACCACTGTGCTAATGCTCCAGGTCGCTCTTGAGAAATTCATAAAACTATCTGCTAGTGTTCTCACCTATTCTAAATCCATGAGAGAAAAATAGTGGATGGACCTGGTCCTAGGAAGCATCTGAAGATCTTGTGTAATAATGAACTACTTGCTTTGTCGTCTATAAATATGTATTGACAAAAAGGTTCTTGAATTCTCTGCTTTATTGCTATGTTTAGTTGTAATTATAGATTTTGAACTCTATTTTTAAAAAGACAATTTTAAAAGGGAACAATTCCACTTGAAAGTCAATCTATATTGCCTCTAATTTTATTCTTTAGATTTTGATCACATTTATAGCTACTAACTGTATTAGTTAAGGTTATAGTAGCCATTGTAACAAACACACCCCAAAATGTTTAATGGCCAAATATAGTCTTCTCTTTCCTAGTTCCCAGGTTCAAAGCAGGTGATCCTAGTTGACATCTACCTCTCCTTCAAATGGTGATCTCAAGATCCAAATTCCTTCCATCGTGTGTCTCCCAACATTGCCATGCTTGCCTACATCAGGCTGTTGGATCACAAGTTGAAAGATTTTAACAGCCAGGGATGGAAGTGGTGTACATCACTTCTGAACACACTGCATTTTTCTAGAACTCAATCATATGGTCAAACCTAACTAGAGGGAAGCAGAGAAATGTGGCTTGGCTCTATTCCCTGAAAGAAAAGGAAAGGAGATTGGTGAACAGCTAGCCAGGGTCTCACAGAAACTCTATTAATGAGTATAATTCTACGTAACTCTACATTTTACATATGTTATTCATTTTTCCTTATTTCCTTAAAGAAAACTACTCAACCTTTTGAGTACAGACAAAGGTCTCTATGAAACTAAATTTTATGGGTAGAAAAGTGAGAATAGCTAATTCATGAATTCAGTTGTGAAAGGAGGGAGAGAGGAAGGAAGGAAGGAAAGAATTACTTCATAAAGCGCTCAAATTTCAAGTTTAATTTAGTCCAAACAAAACTGAAGCTAAGAAAATGTCACCATAGACAGGTCCTCTACCTTGTAAGAACATCACCAAGTCAACTCTGCAGGCAGTTTGGCTAGCTGTGTGAAGAAAGGAACTCTTAATGCCTGAGCAAGACAGAGCTATCAGAAGCTTGAACCTATAGAACATCTGCAAGAGGAGGAGTGTAGCATTTGAGCTCAGGGTTCCCTCTGGGATGGCATCCTCTCTTATCTTCCCAGTTGCATCACAGGCAAAGGGACAGCTACATAGAAGGCTGTGAGAATCCATCAGTGTTGTGCTGCCACTGGAAAATTGTACACATGCTTACATATCTCTTTCTCACACCCACTGCTGCTACAGGGAAGTGACATTCTGTTGGCAGCCTCTCAGGATACTTCATATATTACTGGATCTTCATAAACACAGTTAATTACAAGATCCTGAACAAGAGCTTTTAAAAGAAGCTTCAGTTCATCTCTTGAAGGATTGTTGAGACAGGTGTAAGACACCATTCCAACTGTGGACATGCTGTTCTGCTGTGTTCCAATCCTGCTGAAATGTCCTCAAGAGCAGGAAGGCTTGGAAGACTGTGATGTGTATCTTAATCAAGTAGCATGGAAAGAGATGAGGGAACTACTCAGTGAGAAAAGGCAAGGACTTCCCATAGCATGTTCTTGGACATTAAAATACATGTTCTCATGGGCCAGCCCTGTGCCATACTGGTTAATTTCGCATGCTATGCTTCAGCGGCCCAGGGTTCATGGGTTCGGATCCCAGGCACAGACCTACACACCATTCATCAAGCCATGATGTGGCAGGATCCCACATTCAAAGTAAAGGAGGATTGCCACAGATTTTAGCACAGAAGAAGATTGACAACAGATATTAATGCAGGGCCAATCTTCCTCACCAAAAAAAAAAAAAGGAAAGAAAGAAAAGAAAATACATTATCACTGGTCCAACAGTAACAGTGAATAGCTTTTTGTAAAATATTTAAAAACATTTGGACTATGGATAGACATAATTATAAATGTTTGTTGTTAACTTTTGTTCCGCTGAATATCAGGCTAAGCCCCATATGGACACAGACTATGTGTGTTTTGTTTATTGTTATGTGTCCCCAGTGCCTAAAATAGTACCCAGCCCAAGGTAGGTACTCACATATGAATTAATGCTAGACTCCTGCAATGACTTAATGAAGGACTATGAGATGGTTCCCAAAACAAACTGTTTAAAAGACTTCTTAATAGTGATTTATCAACATGGATGACACCTCTTAGGATTAATATTTGAATGATATGGAATAGCTACATCTAGAGTTAATGTGACAGAGAGGGTCAAGGGAAATTATGTTTCAAAATTATCATCAGTGGAAAAAAATGTCATGGCCATTAACATAAACCTACTAATCTGAGTATTACTGTAATAGAGAAATGATTCTGGATTTGTCTACTTTGTATAGGGTCTTTTTATTGAGGAAAAAAGCTCTCACATTTAATTGGATAATTGGCTTGTTATTGGCTGACTGATTGCTGGTTTTTGAGTGACCTGGGCCACTCAATCACACCAAAAAGGCCTACCTAAATTAAAACATCAATGTCAATTAAAAGTTCAGTTAATATTTATATCATCTCATAGATTCATTTTATTTAAAATTTATGATGCAACAGAATTATAATTTTAATCTGTAACTATCATTCAGCCAGCCCTGGTGGTCTAGTGGTTAAGATTTGGCACTCCCATCCCCCTGGCCTGGGTTCATTTCCAGTCAGGGAACCACACAGCCATCTGTCAGTTGTCACACTGTGATGGCTGCGTGTTGCTGTGATGCTGAAAGATATGCCACGGTCACCCATGGTGGACAGGTTTCAATGGAGCTTCCAGACTAGACAAACTAGCAAGAAGGACCTGGCCACCCACTTCCAAAAAAGTTGGCCATGAAAACCCCATGAATACCCGCAGAGCATTGTCTGATAGAGTGCCAGAAGGTGAGAGGATAGCACAAAAAGACCGGGCAGGGTTCCGCTCTGCTGTCCACAGGGTCTCTAGGAGTCAGGATCGGCTTGATGGCTCGAACAACTAAGTATCATTCATAGTCTATTGGGATGCCTTGTACAATAAATGCGTACAGTAAATTTAAGCCTTTTTTATAGGCTTCAGAACACAATTTTATTATTTATTTTAAATTATTATAAACGTTTGTAGTTGTGTTCTCATGTCATATTTCCCATTATTCTGTGATTTATGGCACTCGCTTCCTTAGATGACATGCAACTTCCAATTATAGAGTGTTCCTATGGAGAAATGCTGACTTGGAATGAAGTGCTTTCACAAAATGGCCAAGTTTATACTGCAGTAAATATTAGTGCTCACAGATTTTATTTGCAACCTCTGATCCCTTGATTGTGGTTGCCTCGAGCACAATGACGAGAAGGAATGCTGGCTCGACAGAAGCATTGTCATGACTGATTAGTGATGTCTGCTATGGGTGTCACAATGGGGAGAGTTGACACATTATGTATTCGCCTTCTCTGACCTACATTAACAAATATTTAAAAAGCAAAAACATATGTTGCTGACTGCTCTACTGACCTGAATTAATGTGGCTATATAAATTAGCTAATTCTCACTCCACTTACTCTGGGGGAGTTGTTTATCCACCAGAAGAACACTACTAATTTCTTCTTAGTCCTCAAAATGTAAAAGGCAAATAAATTAAACAACATTTAGTCTGCTCAAACTGGCTTCAACATCTAAAAGGGATTTATTGGTTCATAGCAATAGAAGTTCATGGGAGGTCAGACTTCAGGGTCAGTTTGATCAGTGGCTCAATGATGTCATGAAGGATCTGGTGACTTCTGTCACTTTTCTAGGCCTGTCACAATGTTTACGCTAGACCAGTTCCCTCGTGGTGGCAAAAAGGCTACAGCAGTTCCAGGCTTCATAGCCACATACCACCTATGTGATTGGGAGAGTGAGAGTCTGTCTAGCATTCTGACAAGACTGGGATTTGCCACTTGTGTCTCTCTTAGGTCCCAGAACCACTCCAGAAATAATGACTGTGGCTGGGAGGAATGAGATGTGCTAACTAGCTTTTGCCATCCAGGCTCCACTTTTATAGCTTAGAGTAAACTGAGCTTTCCATGAAGTTTATGGACTCCTTACCCTCACAAAAATCTTGGGTCTTGTGAGAAAAAAAGGGGGGAAACAGAGTCTGGATAAGCACCCAACGGTGGGTGTCTGCTCTGTGACCCAAGAGTGTGCCTTTGAGATGTAAAATCAGTTAGGGGTCAAGGCTCTGGAGCAAAGCTCCCTGCATCTGAGCATTGCTTCCTGTTCTAACGAGAAGCATCATTTTGGAAGCATCAAGTTAAACTCCCTGTACCTCACTTCCTCAGTATTCTAATCTGTACAATGGGGAATAATAATAGTTCACAAGACTGTTATGAGAATAGAATAAAATTATACATGCAGAAAATTTAGAATAGTACCTGGTATATAGTAAGTACTATACTATTCTTAGCAACTATTATTTTTGATAGCCTTGATGTATAATTAACCTCCCTCAGATGCCCTTATTCTTACACATACAAAATGAGATTTGCCTGCTAGAGTGATAGCATAGGAAAGTTCCCAAATTTCTAGCAGTTCACATTCTTAGAACTTATTAGTAGCAATTGATAATATAGAATGTGTCATTTCTTTCTTTAGAGAAAGACTCACAATTAAGCTGAAAGTAATTTGCCTTACTATCATCCGGTGCTAACACATTAACCTCAAGATCCTGATATTATCATTTGGTGACTTTATAATTAGATTTGGATTCTATATTCATTCCATTCAAATAATATCACTCTTACTGAGGAAAGTTTTGTGTTCTCTTTTAATTTTTTTAATAAGAGTTGAGTTTCTAATCAGAGTGCTCTATTGTCTAATTAAAAATATCTCCTTTAAGCCTACAATTTTTTCTGATGAACTATTTGGGTAGAAGCATTTTCAAGTGAAGTATGGAAACTAGACACGCTGACGGAAAAGGATAAGTAGCAAATCCGTAGAATCTCCTCTTCTCAGATGAAAATGTATCTTAACAAATTTCTCACTGGCCTTGGCTGATGTTGTAGACAGTTTTCTTTGATTACAAGTGAGATGTAGGTTAGGAGGAAAATGGATGTATGAGGAATTATTATCAAGATAAAGAGGGAGAGCACATATTTAAAAGAAGAGCTGAGGGGCCCACCCTGTGGCCGAGTGATTAAAATTCCACATGCTCTGCTTTGGTGGCCCGGGTTCACGGGTTCGGATCCCAGGCGCAGACTTATTCCACTCATTAGCTATGCTGTGGAGTTATCCCACATACAAAATAGAGGAAGACCGGCACAGGTGTTAGCTCAGGGCGAATCTTCCTCACCAAAGAATAATAAATAAAAATAAAAGAAGAGCTGAGCTACCAGACTTTGGAAAGATTGAAATGACGGTGGTCAGGGACTCTAATGCCGTCATAACCTTCTGTCCTTCTTCCAATCCCTTGCCTTCATGTATCAGCTTTGTTCTCCCAGACCAGCTTTATCTACGTGATGCTGGACACATGGCTAGAATCACTTCTTTTCCCTCTCCATAAGTTCATGATGGAAGAGGAAAGGATCTTCTGACCAACTCCAGATAGGAAAAATTCCTGAGAATGAGTCTATAGGACCAGCCTTGATCATGTGTGCATCCTCATGGCTGGCAGTGAGATCTATTGCTTGGATAAAGGGGTGGGGAAGGATGCTGAGTATAGCAAAATTATAGCCTTCATAGCTGGGAACGTGCTAGTAGGAAGATAAAAGAGATTTTCCCCTAACTTATCAATTCCCTGAGGCAGTGAGCCAGTTGTAGATTTGGATAGAGATGAACAATATCTTCAAGGAGGTGGAAAGATAGCTAACCCATCCTCTACAGCTCTGCAGAGTACACAATTGCTTCAGTGGGGCCAGGTACCTACTGAAGAGCCTGCCCCGAAAAAGAGCCACCAGGAACCCTCTCACCTTTCCTCCAGTATTGCTTCATAGAGCAGCCCAGTCTCAGGAAAATCTCTCTGCAGAACACAGAGCATGCCCCTGCGGTTTGCTGACATATTTCTGAACCCTATCCTGAAGACAGGAGCCGGGAAATGGAAAGACTATAGTTATGAGATGTTCATCTCCTTACGAGGTGTTTATAATTGCTGATGAGTTTGGCACTTAGATGTATGCCTTAACATTTAGCTTGTGAAAGATGAATACATTAGTCCTACAGGATGCATAACTATGGCATTTTCTGACTTGTCAAAATGCCCTCTATGCATTTCATAAAATCATTTTTAAAAAGAAAGTTGGAGTTATACACCAAATCTCACCTAGAAGACCATGGAGTATGGAGCTGGAAGATGGAGTTGCCGTTTCCTTACAAGGAGGGACCCTAGATTCCTGCACTAGCCCTCTCTTGCATCTGACTGGAACATTGTCTATAAAGGGCTGGTTACCATTCATCTAGCCTAGATGGTAAACATCCATATCTCATCCAGCCTTAGGGTCTGCTAAAACTACAACATTATGTAATGAAATTGTACTGTTTGCCTGAGGCCTTTGATAACTAATCAATAAGCACCTATCATATCCATAGGACTTCACTGAACACTATGAATGATATAGTTCCCTCCCCCCCACTTAAGGAACATGCAACTTATTGTGAGTCATATAAAAATATTAAAGGAAGGTTAGGGATCAAATTCTAAGTTGTAACTGAGAAAATAAGTCAATATGTACTTTATGTGGGCTAGACTGGTCAAGATCCATTTCTTGGAAGACCCAGGGCTTGAAATGGGTGTTGGATGATGGATAGGCAAACAGGGATTCTTAAGAGTTTCTATTCCTATGACTGGTGTAGACGTGGAGGTTGAAATTGCATTTCAGCCAGTGTGAATAGCCTGAGCCAAACCACAGAGGTGTTCTTAGAAGCCCGTGTGGAGTGTAGGAAGCATCGTGCACAGTAAATCACGTTGGATGGTGGATGGAGAATGATGAAAGCTAGACAAAAAGATTTTCACTTGGTACAGTAGTTTGCTGAGCAGGAAACTAATGAAAGCAATATTTTTTTGAAGAATAAGTCATTCCATTCCGTGTGTATGTGTGAAAGAGAGAGAGAAAGTGAGTTAAGTCATTGTCAAGAGTAACAAGCCTGGTGCTTATTGAAGGCACATAGCAATAAAACCTTAAGTTAAGGCGATGACAGACACAAAATGAGTAAGGAAGGTCATGAAGATATTTTCTAAAAAGAGAACAGCAGGGATGAATGACACTGAGATATAAGAAGAGGGGGAGAGTTTTGACTTTAGTTTTTGGATTGGGAGACAGTTGAAAATTCAGATTTTCCTGTTCATGTTGGCGCACCTCCCAGTTCCTTCTAAGTATCCAGCAGTTGAGGGGAGCTGTTTCTCCTCATTATTAGGCTGACTGAATGAAAAAAGTCTCAGCTTCTGAAATTGCTCCATCTCTTGTTCCATCAAAGAGAAAAAAATGCCAAGATGTACGCGAGGAAGCCCTTGCACCTTTGAATTTCCACGTCCAGCCTCTCTCTATTGAGATTTACCTTCTCTCACAAAGACTGATAAAGTGGGACTTCAAGGAATGCTTACCTCTAGAAAATAAGGGACAAATGATAGAAATTCTCTGTGAAATAGAGCCTGGGAGAGTCGTAGGCTATAATTATTGCTGGGCTATAATTAGTGGAACAACATTTGTTTCCTTTAACCAATAATTTCTGAGTTCAAAATTTTTTCTGAAAAAGTGTTTGTCTCTGAATATACATGTTAGTTATAAATACGTGTATATGTATATATGCAAATCAAAGCCAAACTTCACATCCCTGTATCTTCATGCAGTCTTCTTATAAAGAGTGGTCAATCTCAAGTTTATTGAAAGCACAACCAATTAGCACACATCAGTTGTCAAGCAAAATGACAATCAGAACCAGGTACCACTAAACACGAGTTTGTTCCATTTCAGGCTTCAGCAAATTAGTGAAGTCTGAATTCAATTTGGGTACTGGATTCAAGCCCCTGATCAATAGCCCGACTCAAAAGAATTGACTGTGACTTTTCCACTCTTCAGACCAGGTCAGCTAAATTTAAAAAGAGATAAGTACCACTTAGAAGAGTAAGTAAAAAAATAAGTGTTTGGATTGGGGTGCAGAGTAGAGGAAATGGGACACTTAAAAGCATAAAAAG
This sequence comes from Equus przewalskii, assembly GCF_037783145.1. Lineage (NCBI taxonomy): Eukaryota > Metazoa > Chordata > Mammalia > Perissodactyla > Equidae > Equus > Equus przewalskii. The sequence continues at coordinate 26,757,512 of NC_091857.1, read as the reverse complement.
TCACTCTTCCTGGGTTTCCAAGCCCATTTCTGTCACTGATTAGCTATGCGATCTTGAATAAAGCACTTAGGAGCAGCCTGCCTCCCACTTGTAAAAGGGGAGAATTAAAAGTGATCATCTCCACAGCTGGATCTCTCATAATGCTGCTTTTCAGTGAGATCCTGGTCCTCCTTATGCACACCAGTTGTTGGCATCAGAGTTGGGGTGTGGGAAAAGCAAAGCAGTTACTGTCCTTTGCCCTGTCACATCAGCTGCTTGACCCTTCAGCATAGACTGTTTCTTCTTTCTCTCTCCTCCCCGCACAAAGCGTGCCTTCCCCAGTGCTCCAGCCATTACTTATGGTTCCTTCTCCAAGCTCCACTCGCCTCTCTGCCATCTTCGATCCATCTATAGTGTCTTATATATTTTTTGTTCCATAGCTTTTGGTGGCCTTTTATCTCCCAAGATCTTCGAGGTACAGACCATGTCATGTTTTCCTGAGTTCTCCACACTGTGATATAATGTTAGGCTTTCAGCAGGTGTTCAGCAAAAGTCAGGTGGGCGGGGTGGTTCATTTATGAACAGACACTTTGATTTCTCTCAAAGAAATTTTGGTCTAATGAGCCAAGAGAAATTCCAACAAGAAGTCATCAAATACAATACATGAATAGTTAAAGACTGGGAAACAATAAAAATATATTCCCTTTTTAAAGTTGCCAGACCTTAGTACCTACTCTCGAGACAGCCCATTCTGTCATATATGAGAATACAATAGCACTGACTGGTAATGTTGGCATGATAAAGGCGCCTTCTTTTTAGAAGCTTTAAAGTTGGAGCTGGGAAAGTGGATGGGTGGACGGGTGTGTATGCATGCGCGCACAGGTTGGGGAAAGGTTGTCTTGCTTTCTATTTGTAAGATCACTTTCTGCTGTTCTCAGAGACAAATTCTGACACACAAGAAAGGAAACAACTGCTAGCATTCACTTACTGCACGTCCAGAGGGAGCAGCAAAAGAGCCAGTGCCTTTGGCTATATAGGCTTTAAGAAAGCCAGACTGTGTATTTCATTTTTGTGACCCAGATAACTTATAAGGGATTTGCTTTCATGCACCCACATAAAAAGGTATTGTCTAAATTCTCGTGCCATGGCATAAGAGAGTGATGCCCTCCACTAGCTGGCAGGGACCTAGGAGACAGTCTAGTACAACTGCCTCATCTGCAGAAGGTCTCAGAGCCTTCTGATGACTAAATAAATTCTATCATTTTCCACTTAACAAAATTCTTTCAGTTTGTTGTAGAGAAACTAATTGTTTACCTTTAAAATGACCTATTTATTAATCTCATAAAAGGGATTTCTATCCAAATATAAATGTTAACTATGGCTAAAAAATAGGAACCCTGAATCTTGAGCTCTGGAATTACATACATCTGGGTTCAAATCCTAGCGAGGTCCTTATTAGCTGCATGCCCCTGGACAAGTCGCCTAATCTCTTTAAACATTTGTTACTTTTACCTGTTAAATGAGATGTTCTAGTCTCTACCTTAGATGAGATATTGCATGGACAGCACAAAATAATGCCATCCATGTGGTCAGTGCCGTTTCCAGATTCAATCTCTTAAGACAATTGCAGTTTATTTTCACATTCTACTGATTATAAAATTATTTAAGACAGATTCTTAAATCTAATAGTCCAATGGCATATTCCTGTCCAAGATGGGACAGGAAAAAATGAGAACATTTCTATGTAATATAATTTTATATAGAAAAAAGTTTGATAACTTATATTGTAGATGGTGAGGTTTACGGCAGGATTGCTGGTGTTCTTAGAATATGACAATTCTAGGCAACATCATAACACAGGAATTCTTGAAGACAGTGTTCTCTGGAGGTAATAATTTGTTGATTATCATAAAAGGACAAATGGAATTGACGGATCTTTCTCAGCTCCTCTCCAACCCTAATTCTCACTTCCACCAAACACAGCATCTAATGAAACCAACCATCAAATAAAGCAAACCAATCATATGACAGCTTCATACTGAATGATGACATTTTTAGCCAATGACTGTTTAAAAAAATTGAATACAGATAGTCTCTAGAACTTGTGACAAGGTTAATATCATCCAAACACCAAAGAGGCTTTGGAAATGCTGAGTTGTATTTGGATTTGAGAGGAAGGTGGACTTTAGAACATGTTTCTGTGAATTGTTCATTGAAGTCACTCTGAAGTTCTTCCAGAAATGCAAATAATGGATGAAGGAATTTAAAAATGTATTGTGGTTATTGTCCTGCTTTTCTTTCTTCAATTTAGTGTGATACTCAGACTGGGCCACTTAGAGTTCTCATATTTATGTAAGTTACAGAATTTTAGGGAAGAAAAACCCAAACATCTAAATCACCTTATGGCTCTAAGCTCTACAGTTATAAGAAAAAGAACCAGCATATTTAAAGTTACGCTAAACTATTCAGTGTCACTTGCATTGGAGAAATGAAAGATAACCTTGGCACACTTAATAGAATTAACTTTTATCAGTGCTATCATTTTATTATTATTATTATACTATTATTATTACTTTTCTATGGAGTCACCAGGAAAACCTAAATTGATAATCTAGTTAAGTCATTTCTTTCTTTTCTTGTAAGAACTTTTAGCAATAGTATCCTTAGATGTTCTACGGGAAAACCCAATAAAGCTTATTATCAGGTTGGATCAATGCAAGACGAAGAGCCAAGTATATTATAAAAGACAGTAGATAGAGAGGGTATTTAACAAATGTAGGCAATTTCTTACAGTCTGTATTCAGGACTCATCATGGTGAATAAATACCATCTATCTACCTTATATAATTTGTTTCAAGGTACTTTGGGGACTCATGAGTACAAAAGCAAAAGATGACAACATTTTACTCATTGGGACTAGAAAGCAACGTAGAGAAAAACCTGGATTTCATAAAGACTATAGGAGGCTATATCTACTCAAAGGAGAGAATAGTTAAGGCCTGTTTGGTCATTGAAAGAGGAAACCTCATCCAATGGGAGAAAATCTTGTACTTTTCTGCTAAAAGATATCTAGGCAAGGCATTGTTAAAGAAAAAGAGAATAAGTTCAGGCAGAGTGTTGCCTTTTGATTAGAATTCCACAGCTTTTAAATGGAGCTGTCGTTTTCAAACTGATCAAAAATCAGAGATTAATTTAGCCTACTAGCCTTGCAAATTCAACCACCTGCTTTATTATATTGACTAATGTAACTAATTGAATACATGTCATTGCTTAACTAAAAAGAGTTCTCAGACTACAAAAAGGAATTCCTTTGCCCAGGCAGAAATTTATCAGTGAGTGAAAAATAAAGGTATGCATACATAATGCACAGCTTCCTTGTGTACAGGGCTTCAGTGTCACTCCGTTGCTACAGTCCAGGAATAGATTTGTAATAGAATCAATGACAGAGAAGCCAACTATCACTGCTCGTGGCAGTCTGTCAAATTGGAAATTCATTTATACATGTGACAAATCTTCCATCTCAGAATTCTTGGTGAGAAAGCCTTGAGTGGCAGAATCACTCTATGGCCACTGATGCCTTCCTTGGGCCCTCTTCCCTTGAATTAAGACACAGAGTCTACCGGAAACATTTTTCACACAAGCTTTAAAAAATGATTGCTGCCTTTCCCCACAAAGCACAAAGGGTCAGTATATTTCTGGGATCCATTCCATCTTCTTTCTTCATAGGTAAGAATATATCATCCTGGCAGCTTGATGGTAGGCTATCTGACTTCCTGATGATAGGAAAATTTCACCCTCTACCCTGGCTATTCAAAATGTTTACTTCTGTATTAGTATATTAGCAGCTAATTAAATTCTGTTTTAATACTGGTTAAGATGTAGTTTTGTTAACTGAATATAATAAAACAAATTTAAAAAAAAAGATAAACAGATAAGCCACATTCATTATAATGGAAATCAAATTAGTTGCTGAGTGCTTGAAATTATAAAAGAGCTTAATATTTCATCATATACATTAGAATAAACATTATTTTTATATAATATATTTTAATCCTCTCAAGGAGGAAAATGAATGATTTAAAATATTAGGATAAAGTTAATCAGCATCCATTATCATTAAATCAATTGGAGAGACTGAGTCTTTCTCCAAATTTCACTTGGTTCTCCATCTATTAAACAGACATTAATTGGGGCCTCCAATGATCCAAGAAGCACACTAGGCCTCAGGAATATAATGAAGAGTAGGAAGTGAACACTCTCAGAGTTAAATTCTTCTAGACTATTTAGCCCACTGAGAATCAGATGCTTATTTCCAAATTTTTGAAATTTGTAGATGCACTCGCATAAAATTCCTTAACAAATAGGACTACAATTACAAAATGCACACAAAGTTTAGAATAATAAAAACAGCACTATCCTGTATGTCAAGAGCCACATCTAAGAACTGGAAACATAGGGAAAGGAAAAAGTTATATTCATCGTAAGGGTGACTCAACGTACAAATTCTGCTATTTGTAATCAGCATGCAATACATAGATTAATTGAAGGAATAATGATTTGGGAGATCCTGGACAGAATTTGGAGCTCATTCTTCAAAAATGAAGACGTTTAGGCTAAAATATTTAGAGTCAAGAGAAGGAAGAAACTGATACCCTGGCCATCAGAAGAGAAGATTCATGATATGCAAAGAGTTTTGCTAGTAAAATAAAAGAGGACATAAACAGTTGGAAAATTTAAAAGATAAATAAAGTACATATCTGCCCAAGGGTTGATCAAAAGGTATTACTGTATAGAAAGTAGCAAAATAGCACGGCTGTAGAGAGTTTCAGAAATTTCCTAGTTTTAGTTTTGAAAACTTTGTTGAAATTATTAGCATCTGGAAAACTATTAGAAAAAGGTTTATATTAATTTAGATTTGAGGTAATAGGATAGGAAGAGAATAATAAGATGGTCCTGTGTGTAAAAAAGATGAGAAAACTTAGCAAATGTGTCAAAGGTTACAAAGAGATGTGAGACTCAGAGGCCCAGGCCAACGGTGACATCAGCCACATTATTAGGGAAGTGGACAGTGAGGACAGCTCAGGGGAAGTAGTTTCACACCAATGTGAGTTGGTAGTAAGAGAACAGGGAAAAACAGAAATCATAGAAAATCGCCCAGGTTCAGGGAGCAAAGCATCAAGAAACTCAAAAGCTTCTCAAGTGACAGGCTGACCTTACCTCCTGTTTGTGCAGGACAGCTCGATTTATGTCTGTTTTACCAGCACTCAAAACACTCTGTTTTGGATGATAAATTAATTATACAGTCATCCTTCCAGGACAGTGAAAGTAGAGGAAGCCTTCCGTCACTAGTTTTCTCTGGACAGAATACGTGAGTGGAATTATTAGCAATAACCAAGTTAATTAGTTACATTAGACGCATTGCTTTTTGTTCAAACTGTTTACTTGCTATGAAAGCTGTTATATAGTAACCCAAAAGCCCAGTAAATCCACCATATTTTCTTGTCTCTGGAAGAATAGCAGCATCAAAAAGAATCCGTTCCTGATGCATATGCATGTTATCCAACTGCCCAGGAAGCAGGTCCCTCACATTGGTTAATCACTGATGCACAAAGAACCAGGTGAGTTTTGGTTCCGCTTATTTTTGACCGTGATGATGATATTTCAGAGCTTGGCAATTATGGAACAATAATAGTTGTGACTGAACCCAAAATGGCTTCCTCAGATAGTACTTCAAGTTTGTAAAAACATTTGCTGTCTTGAAAAAATTAGAAAATGCTTCTCTAACATAGTAAAATCTACAGATCTGAATTTTAGTGTGATGTGCTATTGAGTCAGGTTTTTAAAATTGATCTTTAAAAATATGCTAGTGTTGTTACATTAATTTAATAATAATGATTTCTGTGCACTAAATTCTGATAGGGATTTACAAGCTGTTTTTAAAGAAATTGTTTTCACAGATATCATTTCATTTGAACCTTATAACATCTCTTGAAATATTAAATAAAAGGAAGTATAATTATTTCTATTTTACCAAACAAAAGCCTAATGCTTATAAAAATTAAATGATTAATCAGAGTCTCTTTGGAAGTAAAGACAAGTTTATTTGTTGTTTTCCCCCTATAAAACACTGCCTTTCTATTCTCATTAGGTCTTTTTTAATGTGGTGTACATAAACTTGCATTCTAATAATTCTCATAATTTGGACAAAGCCATTGCTAAAATAGACCTCTATGTACTCAAAGAGGACCAAGTTTGTGAAGATTAGCAAAGTGTGTGGAACATTTTGTTCTTCTAAAAACACACCCATTTATCAGAAAAACATACATATATAATGAAAGCAAGTCAACTGAGGACAGCTGCAGGCAAAATTTCCTAAACCTGCATTTGTTGCACTTATCTGAAAGCAGTGTTTTATTTACAAATATTTATAATGTTAGTTTTTAATTAAACTAATACACTGGTGTTCTCTTAACCCTTTCTAGTTCATGCGAATTATTTATCCACCCAGTGAATGACTACATTATTAGGATATTTCCCTTCCAGTAAGAAAAGGCTGCTTTTCTTTCTCAATTTGTCTGCCTCTGCCATCTTCTTTATCTAATAGAGAGGGGAAGAAAACAAACAAGGAGGATGAGGATTAGGAGGAAAATTAGAAGAATTAAAGAGAGCAATCTCCACTGAAGATATGCAAGAGCAGAATCTAGAGCAGGGCTGTCATGCATGGCTCCCGGTTGTGCGCTGTAGAATACCAGGGGCCATCATTCATATGACTGTGAGTGGTTGCCCCCTGGGGTTGGCCAAGGCTGTGGCTCTAGACAGTAATAAAAATGTAGTTCACAATACGCACGCAAAAAACTGTGTCTGTCTGGGATATCCATAAGCAATAGCCTTGTGTTCATGTCATCTGGCTAAATCCCGTTGATCATCTATGTTGCGCTGCATGCTAGGTTCAAGTACAGTGATATGGTTCGTGTGAATATAAAGGAGAAGTGCCCTCTGCCCGGCTTCTGTGTTGTTTTCCTGGGCCACTTACATGGACCAGCTTTCATTTACAACATGAGTGTGAGGGAGAGAATTGGATTTGCTAATGTGCAATGGAGGGGCATTATTTGATATAGAATAGGAAGAAATAGTGACATTATATAGATTTGATGGCACTAAGTGCCACTGAGACCAAAATAGAAACTATTCCACCCATATCCTAAGGAAACATTAAAAATAAAAAAAACACATATTCTTTCTTTCCCCAGTAAAACAATTATGCTTTATGTTACAAATTTAAATTTAGTAAGTGCTACTAATGAGGTTGTTTACATTTGTACTGTCACTTTCATACCAAGACACATCATGAATAGGAATAGGTATGCTTTGCAATGCAATACAACCTTAGCAGTGAGTCCGCAGGAAGCCTTTGGAAGTTCACGTATCGTGTTGCGTGGAGCCAAGTGAAGGGAACGTGTCAGAGCAGCCATATTCCGTTAACCACAATGGATGTTTGGTTATAGTTAAATCATAATGATTACCACCAGCTGCTCAGATTGTATCCATTCAGCATACATTTATGGAATGTCACTGCGTACCTGGGACAAAACTTGCTTTTAATGACGCTCTATGATTTCACAGGTTGAGAGGGCTGTGCCTTTTACGAAATTACTACATGACAATGAACGACAAACCAGTGCCCTTAAAAAGTAAATGGACCTTCGGGAAGTCATTTTCTCACCTCACCCAGAAGAAATTTCAAATAACGGTCGTCATGAGCACTTATCGAATGCCAACTTCATAATTCTACCATGTTTCCTATAATCACGGCAACCATAGGGATCCTTTCTTTCTTTTACAGATGGAACAAAAGGAAGATGCCTCTTATCCCAATAAACTCAAAGGTTACCATATATACACACACCATATATACACATGCACACCATACATATATACATACACCATGTATATATTCACACACAGCATATATATACACACCATATATATACACATACACACCATATATATACACACACATACCATATATATATATATGAGTTGGTTTCCAATTTGCAAATGGGTCAGATTCTAAAATTTATATGTAAATTATTTTACTAAAACCTAAAATTTGAAACTTATTTTATCCTATGTTATAAATAGCCTTTCCAATTTAGGATTATGTTCTTATTTAAAGTATAAAGTGAAATTATATATAGTCAATTGAAAATACCGTAAATGACCCAAAAAGTCCAAAATATATAGTTTTACAATATATAATCCAGTCCATTGATATATATGTAAATATTATATTTAGAGTATTAGAAATATACAGTTCCATGGAGAGAAATATTCGTAAATTAGGAGTTTTCTGCTTAAAACATTTCAACATACATATTAAAATTTCAACTTGTCAGTTCTTCCTATTTGTGCTCATCTTCATCCTCTCCTGTGGAGTGTTTTATCAGGCCTCCAACCCTTCATTAGTCAATACTTTTCTAGGGCTTTCAACTGCTTTTACTGGACCATTACAAAGTCATCACTAATCAATTACCCATCCACCTGAAGAAGACATTTCTCCTTTTTGGCAAGGCTGAGAATCCACTAAAATCCCTGAGGCTTTCTTTTCATAAGTTTCAACATCATGTATTGACGCTTTCAAGCTCATTGAATTACCTAAACTATAGTATTTAAATTGTCCCCTCTCCTCCTTCTCTCCCTCATGTGGGTATGGCTGAATCTGATGGGTCTACACTGAAACTCAATAAGAGTTATAGACTATACCACAGTAACTACTCCATTTATGTAAAGCAGTGTTCTTTTTCCAGTCTTTGGTGCCAAGAAAGACTCCCCCATTTTTTTCTCTCTCTGCTCCTGGGAGTAGACAGAGGCAGGGAAAATTCTAATAGGGAGAGACATCTCCAGATTCAGTGTCCCACAGATTTTTCTGGCTCTCCATTGCACTTAGAATAAAATTCCAGCTCCTCACCATGCCCCTTTAAGTTCCACAGGATCTTGACCCAGCTTCTCTCTTTGGCCAGAGCTCACACCACATTCTCCTTGAGATCCAGCCTCACTGACTTCCTTTCTGTCCCTGGATTGTGCCCAATTCTTGGCCCCTCAAGACTTCTGCACTAACTGTTCCGGCTGCCTCTCAGCTCCGGTGTCACCTCCTCAGACAGACGTTCCCAAACCAACCAATTTAAATTTGGCTCCTATCCTTCTCAAGGATTATCCAAACCCCTGTTTACTTTCTTCTTACCACAATCTGCACCTCTTTTAAATTGATTATTTAGAATCCATGTCCCCCAACTAGAATGCAAATCTCCCAAAGGCCTGGGTCTTCTTTCACCACAGTAGCTTTGCTCCTGGAATGTTATCTGTAATAGAGGTACTAACTAAACATTTGCCCAGTAAATAAATTGGCAAATAAGATGAATCTCCTAAATTGGACATTCATCACGATTTATACCTTAACTTACATCATTTCCTGGGTCTTCCCACTGACAGTATCTATCTCAAAAACGGCAAAATAGGACTTATGTGAGCATGTCTGCTCCATCCAGTAATCTTCATTTATCCATGAGCTTCACAAAGATTTGATTTTTGAGGACCAAAGATAGCCTGTGGGAAACACCAATTCTTACCAAACTATGTGGAACTTTTACGAATAACCTTCAAACTTCCCTTGGCATATAAACAAGCACTAGTCTCCCCACGAGGTCCCTTGTTCCTTTATACATTTCTATATGCTTTTCTCCACTCAGCACCCAGATTGAGCCCTTTACTCATAAACCTCCACTGTCTACGTCCTTCCTCTATCAAAACCACTATCAAATGAAAAACAAATTTAGATGTAAGTAAGGAGAGATTTTATTCAGAAAGACTATGGCAATAAGGGAAGGGGGCTAATGCAATAGGGGAACTATTGCCAGAGGGAGAAGTTCAGATTGTGAGTGACGTTGGCCCTCAAATCAAAGGTCAGGCAGAAGAGGGCTTTTCTTTTCCGGAGAGGAGTAAACCAGGCTAGAAAGAAACAGGCTGGGGGAATAGGATGAACAGATGGCTGTTTGGACAGTTGAGCAGGAGATGTCTTTCCTTGTGGGTGATTTTCAGGATGAAGCCAAGTACCTGAGGGTTACTGTAAATATCCATTCAATTTTAAGACTACCTTTAACCTTATTATAAAAAGAAGTTAATTGTGTCAATTTGCTGTTTTCCTGTTTAACTTGAGGGGTAACTCAAGGACTATAAGGATTTGTGAGCCTGTTTTATAGAAGAAAGGAAATGCCTTCAAGGATCGCCAGATAACCAGCCCCCAGTTGCCGCTGACTCTCAGAAGTCACATCGCCCAGGGGCTTACCAGAAGTGAAAGAAACATGGATTATCCTTTTGTTTCTCTGAAACTCCTCCTGCCACACCATTTAGCTCTATAAAACCCTCTGCCTTCTTCTGTTGTTAAGGTGGATTTGAGAGAACCCCTGCTCCCATCTTCTCCTCTTGGCCAATTTGAATAAAACTTTCTCCATCTCCAAGCACTGATGTCTCAGTGTTTGGCTTACTCTGCATCAGGCACGTGAACTTGAGAATTAAGAGGTTCAGTAACAAGGAGAGGTCATTCAGGAGGGCTTGTTCTGAATCCCAATGTTTGCTTAACCTTAAGCCCAAGTCATGTTTAATATCCTACAATGAGAAGAGGAATTTAACTAAAGTTTGGTCGAGTCAAATTAACAGGTATTTTGTTCTGATTGGTCAATGTGGATAGACAGTTAGCTAATCAGTTATGAGACAAAGAATGGGGACAGTGAGGGTCAGTGTCTGGCCTTGCCTTTGTTAAACAAGGATATCATCTCTAAGTCTAATCTAAGTCACAGGGAGGAGTGGTTCTTTGCAGTAGGCATTTCCTGGAACACAAAGGGTGGGGGAGTTTCTCTAACCTCCCTAGCCATCTCTGATTTCTGGGAGCACAGGACTCAGGTAAAGTTTAACATGGTCACTTCCAGTGGCTTTCTAGTTCTAGTAATTTTCAGTGGTCTATAAGGCCCTACATGATCTGACTTCCAACAGCTCTAAGTTATTTCTATCTCATCCCACCTGTGCCCACTGGTCTCCTTGGACTCCACACTAGGTGTGCTCCTGCTCCAAGACTTCTGGGCTTGCTCACTCTCTGCCTAGAATGCTCTTTCCCAAACTATCTACATAGCTTTCTCCCTCTTTGCCTTCAGGTGTCTACTCAAATGTCATCTTTTCTCAAAGCCTACCTTGACCACCTTACATAATAAAACAATAACACTTCCTCATAACAATTCGCCCCTCCAAGCTATATTTCACTTGGTGCTATATTTCACTCACATGCTGTATTTCACTCTGTGGCACTTTTATTGCAATTGTAGAGGTTTTGGCTTGTTTTGTTGTCTGTCTGCTATCACTAAAATGTAAGCTCAAGAGAGCAGAGACTTTGTTTTTATTCACTCTGTATCATTATTACCCACAATTATTTGTTAGATGACTAAATAAGCTAATGAAGGATCAAATGAATGAATGAATGGGTGAACGCATGGACAAAACTAATTATATTGTCTCAGACTGGGAAACTTCCCTGAAAGAATCAATAGTGTTGAGGAAGTGATTTCACTTAGGAGCCTAGGGAAGATGAAGAGCAAAATGAAGGGCCTTAAAATAAAGAGGGTCATAAAATCCTGCATTCAATTCCTAGCACTAGAAATCACAAAAGAAATGCATAATTTATTAAAATTTAAATAAAACCAGTAACAAAATTGATTCAAGTTCCTTGTGCTCTCCCAGTCTATAATATCACATTGGAATGGACTCAGCCTACAGAGAGGCTAAAATGCACCTATAGGCTAAAGATGAAAATGTTGAGGGAATCTCTAAATATGCTGAAAATGAACAGGGGGCATAGTAATTATGTTGTTAGAATAAATACATGATTTATGTTCCAAATCTAAATAGACTGGATTAACCAAATGTCACACTGACATTTCTAATAATGATTGCAGTGTGCAAATTCCATTAGTGAGCTATACCTGCCAAAAGAAAAGTTACAGAGGATCAATTAAATAAACAGGAAATTATCTTCCCCCTAGATAGTCCATGGATCTTCTCATTTGCAGTGCTGCCTGAGTCCTTTGAAACTTAGATAGGCATTTGCATAAGATTAATAACTCCCTCTGCTCTTTCTTGTGCCCCCAAATCACTCTGTGTTGCTTAACACCCCTGAGTTATCTGATATCTTTGAAAGAGAGAGGCTTTCAATGATAAGAGCAAATTAAAAATGGCTTAATATGTCAGAAAGGATCATGGTATTCTAACACGAAGTCCTCTGTATTAATAAATACACCTGCAATGTTCCCAGGATTAATGAGAAATATCTTGGCAGAATTCATTTGAACAGTGAATTTGCCTGGGTATACTTATAGATCATCTTAAAATCGCCTGCTTGAGTACAGACAATGATATCACAAATATGTATTTGAAACGAAATGTAAATTCTAGGGAAGTAATATCCATTCATTAAAGAGGAGGAAACAAATGCATTACAATGAACCTGAGGTAAATGAAAAGGGCTCAATCTAGAGCTATGAAAGTTTCTCCTGTATTTCTGAGATCGAGGCTATTATTATTCAAGGAAAGGCCATACCTCAATTGATTCCTTCAAAGTCTCTCTTATCTAAGGGTTTAGTGGGTATGGCTCAGATTCTCTACCCTGATTCTCTTAGAACTGAGAAATCTCAGGTTAAAATTCCTAGATCAAATGTAGGATTTTGCTGTAGGATACGCTACATGGGGAGAATGGACTGGCAAGTGCATCACAGAAGCTGCCAGATTTTATCAGCCATGGACAGACTCATCGCTGTTCTTCTCAGGCCCTCTGGCCTCCCAGGGAGCTAGATTAACTGTAGAGATGTCCCAGAAGCCTTTTATGTGCAGATTTCTTTTTAAAAAGCAAAACTGAGGCCCACCCAGTGGCATAGTAGTTAAGTTCATGCATTCTGTTTCAGCAGACTGGGGTTCATGGGTTTGGATCCCAGGCGCAGATCTACACACTGCTCATCAAGCTGTGCTTTGGCAGCATCCCACATACAAAACAGAGGAAGACTGGCACAGACGTTAGCTCGGAGCCAATCTTCCTCAAGCAAAAAGAGGAAGATTGGCAACAGATGTTAGTTAGCTCAGGGCCAATCTTCCTCACCAAGCGAAAAAAAAAAAAGCAAAGCAGGGAGAAAGAATCCAGACACTAAGAAGGACATAAGTATGATTCCATTTATATGAAGTTCAAGAGCAGGCAAAACTTAATGACACTGATAAAATTCAGAATAGGGGTGTAATAGAGTGGAAGCTTCTCCCACTCAAAGTATGTCTACAGTCTAACCTCCAGAACCTGTGAATGTGACCTTCTTGGAAAAAGTCTTTAGAGATGTAATTAAGTTAAAGATCTCGGGATGAGATTCGTCTTGGATTATCCCAATGGACTCTAAATCCAATGACAAGTGTCCGTATAAGAGACACATAGAGGAGAGACGTAGAAAAGGAGAAGGTGGCCACGTGAAAGGCAAGGAAGGATTCTCCCCAGAGCCTGTGGAGGAAGTATAGTTCTGTCAATGCCTTAATTTTGGACTCTAGCCTTCAAAACTGTCAGAGAATAAGTTTCTGTTATTTGAAAACACCAAGTTCGGGGTCATTTGTTACACAGCCACAGGAAACTAATATAAGAGATTACCTCTGGGATGGAGAGGAATGAACTGGAAAGTTGTACAAGAGGGCACTGAGGACTGAAGGAAATGTTCTAGTCTCGACCAAGAGGTGACTTCACAGGATACATAGAGCCAACACTTAATGATGTACTTTATGCGCTTTGCCAGGTAAATGATATCCCTTGATACCCAACAAAGTAAAATAACATAAAATGAAATTTTTTTTTTCTGTGCTGAGGAAGATTTGCCTTGAGCTAACATCCATGTCAGTCTTCCTCTATTTTTCAGTACGTAGTCCGCCAGCACAGCATGGCTGCTAACAGAGTGGCACAGGTCCTCACCCAGGAACCAAACCAGGGCCACTGAAGCAGAGCGTGCTGAGCTTAACCATTAGACCACGGGGGCTGGCCCAAAATGAAGTAATTTTTAAGAAATAAAAATAAATCCTCAAAGTTCATTCTAAGCTTTTTAGTAGACTAGTGTCTTCTGATAGTGAGAATTTAGACAAGATTCTTTTTATAAAATGGGCAATTTTGTTGGGAAGAATTTTTAAAAATATAGCCATGCATCTTAAAATGAGCTAGAAAAACCACATGTCAGAGGGAATCATTTCTGATTTGTGTGTGACTTGACTAACCATCCCAGTTTGTTTTGCTGCAACTTTGATAATAATTAATAAAACCATAAGTCAGATTATGATGTGTCCTGAGTAGGATTTATTTTAGGACTTGTCTTTGATTTGATCTTTATTTCTATCAATAAATCTTAAAAGCCGACTAAATAAACAACCACAGATACTAAAACGAGTGCATATTTAAACTGAAATGAAAAATCAAGAGATTTCCTATGTCTGCAATATTTAATTAAATAGAAGTGTCCCATAGCCCATAAATCTCTGATTTTTTTTTAAAAGCTGCTATTTAATTATTTAATGGCATTAAAAAATAGTCTAGGTAGGGGCTGGCCTGGTGACACAGCGTTTAAGTTCGCACATTCCGCTTCGCAGCGGCCCGGGGTTCGCTGGTTCGGATCCCGGGTATGGACATGGCACCGCTTGGAATGCCATGCTGTGGTAGGCGTCCCACATATAAAGTAGAGGAAGATGGGCACGGATGTTACCTCAGGGCCAGGCTTCCTCAGCAAAAAAGAGGAGGACTGGCAGTAGTTAGCTCAGGGCTAATCTTCCTCAAAAAAAAAAAAAAAATAGCCTAGGTAAAGATTCAGTAGTACCAAATAATATACCTTTCGTGTATAAGAGACATGGAGGGTAGACATCCTCATCCATTGTTGCTAGAAACACAAGTTAGACAACCTCTATGGAGGAAAATCTGTCACTATCTGTCAGAGATACAAGTGCATTTACCCTCTGACCTCGCAATCACACTTGTAGGAAATATGCTTCACATATACTCACACATGCAGAAAAAAAGCTTGTGCTAGATTATTGATTCCAGTATTTTTTGTAACAGCAAAAGTCTGTAAAAATAGAAACATCCACTGGTATGAGACTGTTTGAATATATTATGTTCAATTCGTGCAATGAAACAGTGGAAGAAACTCCTTTCCTTCTCCTATGGCAGGATTTATTGTTAAGCTTTAAAAAAGCTAAGAAGCCTACAATCCATATAATATAGTATTTTTTAAAAGGAATGGTCAGGGGCCCAGTTATTCACTCATCGGCTCGAAGCAGAGCTATAGGATAGGAGAAACATTTTCCCATATACCCTTTGTTATCTTCTGAGTTTTGAGCTTTGTGACTGTATTATGCATTCAAAGGAAATAAAATTAAAATCATAAGAAAGATAGCCTAAGTAATGAATCAGTGGAAGGGAATAGAGAATTCTTAAATGGACCCACGTATACATGGGAATTCAGTATATAATAAATGTGGCATTGTATATAAAAGACAGACTAGTCAGTAAAAGTGGTTAGAAAAATGCAAACCAAGACCCCTATTTCATGAACCTCACCAAGTTCCTTCCACGTAGATCAAAAAAAATTAGTGTCAAAAAATAAAATCATGGGGCCAGGCCAGTGGCTCAGTGGTTAAGTTTGCACACTCTGCTTCGGCGGCCCAGAGTTTGTCAGTTCAGATCCCAGGCACGGACCTACCCACCCCTCATCAAGCAATGCTGTGGCAGGCGTCCCACATATAAAATAGAGGAAAACTGGCACACTCAGGGCTAATCTTCCTCAAAAAATAAATAAAAATAAAATCATAAAAGAACTATAATCAAATAGGCATCATATATGCTTATGATCATGGGAGTAAAGAGAATTCAGACTGCATGACAGCCAAAAACCACAGGGAAAAAGACTAACTGATTAAATCCATATATATTTAACTGCAGCAAAAATAAACAAAATAAAATTTAAAATCAAATAAAAACTGCAAAATATATGACCACATATTAATGTTTATTTAACAAACATTTATTGAGCAGCTACTCGGTGCTAGAAAATGGGAAAGAAATGTGAATGATACCTACACAACATTTGTCCTCATCTAGATACAAAAAATAACTCCAATACCCTAACAAAAAATATTTGCAAAGGATACAAATTTATAGAAAGAAGGTCAATAAATATATTTAAAATGGTCATCTTTACTCAGCTCAAAGAATAACTATGAACACTGTCTGTTGTCAGATTACTGGAGATTGATAAATTCAGCATTGTCAAGAATGGAGATATCAAAAATTTCTTACCTTACATGGCGGGCTATATAAAAATGTATGGCTTTTTTTGTATGGAAATTTGACAATTCAAATCAAAAAGTAAATCTCATTTGACTTTTAATGGAGCAATTTCACATTTAGGATTTTACGCTAAAGAGAAAAATTATCAAGTGCATAAGAATTTATATGAGTAAGGATATTCATTGAGGCATTGTTTATAAGAGTGAAAAACCAAAACTAACCCTCAATGTGTACCACTAAAGAGTTGATAAAATGAAGCAAAGTAAAAAGAAATGCAAGGGAATTCTCTGGAGCCATTGAAAGAGAGACCAGTTAGTTATACTCTTTAACTGAGAAAGACATCCATGCCAGCATGGGGAAAAACCAGCTTCAAATCTGTAACCTCGCTCATGGAGAAGCCTTTGCCCATTTTGTGAGAAATAACTAATTCAAGTCCCCAGTACAAATGGATTCAATGGGTAACCCAGGTTTCTGTCTCCCAGCCTAGGACAGGCATGCAGTGAGCCAGTTAGAGTAACTTGCCTGTGGTCCCAAGGGGATCCCAGAGAATTGATGCTCATCTCAAGTGGCTGACTACCTCTCGTCCTTCTGAGAAATCAGGATTCTGCATAGCAAGGCCAGAGTCTTCAACAACATCAGAATCACTAATGCTGACCAAGGGTAATTCGGTACATCTAGTCAAATGAAGTCTAAACTCTCTCCAACACTCAGTAATTCTGCTCCTTCTATACACCTTCAGAAAAATTTTCACAAACCCATAAGAGAGCATCTAAGACAATATTTGTTGCACTGTTGTATAGGACCATTGAGCAGGCAGTAACGGAATGCCTGCCACTGAAGAATGGACAGAGGATGCAATCCATGACCGACAGGCAGCTGTTAGAAAAAATAGATTAGGTGTACACATAGAGCAAGGTAGGCTGAGAAAAAAGAAACACAGATATGTGTGAAAGCAGACAATAATATTCGTGTAAGTTAAAAAATGCATGCAAACAAAACAGTAATTTCCAGATACAAATAAAAAGATGAGCATTAATCCTATTGAATGTTCACCAGCTTGGAGTGGGGAAGACGGTAATGGAAATAGGGAACAGTGATAAAATGGTATATACACACTTATATATATAAATTTTAAAGAGGAATATTGTGTAGACTAATGATAATAATGTGCCACAAATGGGCGAATATGATTAACTCAACTTTCTGTTCCTGAACAGAAAAAAAATGAAAGATACAAAGGAGAGAAGGTAGGATGGAAGAGAAGAAGGAATGCAAAGGGTGGGAGGGAGGCAGGAAAGGAGGAAGGGAAAAAGAGAGGGACATGTTGCGAAGAAGCATATATATAGCATGATCCTACTTATACATAAATTTGCATATATATGTGTACATGCATGTGTATATGTGTACAAAGAGATGGCTGAAAGAATGCTCACCAAAAATGTTCATCCCTGGGTTGTCACCCCTGTGATCGAGACTGGGTTTTTTTTCTTTTTCTTTAATACTTCTTTTGTATTGCTTGGTATTCCAGATGGGGATGTGTTATATCTATAATCTGAGGTGAGGGGGTGGCACAATTTCAGATCTGGGAAGAAATAATGCATCCAGACATGACAGATCCCTTCTCCTGACATTACTTTCTTGTGAACGTTGTCTCTAATCACTTTCCCTCACTCTCCAATGTGTCAAATGTAAGGCAGATGACTGAAGCAATAGCGATTTAGTCACAAAATATTGAAATGCATTATGAAGATGGATAGGAAATCCATAGAATGCTTCTTCTATAATTAAAAACAATATCTAACAATCAGAAACATGTTTCCTGGCTCGTAACCAAGCAGCAGAATGGTGCTGAGCCCACAAGGAATGCTTGCCCGAATTCCCCTGAAGCTGCTCATTCTCCTGCCTGCTTTGGTTGAGCTGCTGCTATTGGAGGCGGGTACCCTAGCAAGGTCTCTACTATTTCAGGCAGGTTACCTTAGCAAAGTGAAATGAAGCCTTACGCAAACTCTGGGGCATTTGACAGCATGAACAATTCAGATAACAGCACCCACTTTCTTTTCAGAATGCATGTCTTTTCCCGAATTGTCTAATGCCCTGAATTTTTCTATGTCACCATGTTTGTAAATATGCCAATAATGTTATTATGGAAGAATGGGTAAGCATGTACAAGATGGGTAGTTTGGCTTAAATCCAAAGTATATCAATTTTGGAGATCCCTCATAATCTCATGGATAGAGTTGAAAAAGAGTGATGTGCTAAAAATGGTATTCCCCATAAGTAAGTTTCAGGAAATTCCAACTAACATTTATTAATTCCAAAGTAAGCAGATAGTAGCTAGCACCTAATAAACTGTTTGCATATTCTATATCATTGTATCCTCCTAATTAAAGGTAATATCTACTTATGAGATAGGTATAACAGCCAGTTTTACAGATGAGTAAATTGAGGTCATAGAAGTTAGATAATTTGGCCAAGACCACAAAGCTAGTGAATGCCAAAGCTGAAGTACAAATTCAAGTATTTCACGGCATTTAGTGCGCCAAGGAGAAAATCCAGGCATAGGCTTTTCTCTCTCTTTGCACTTGCATTGTGCAGATCACAGACATATAAATAATAAACACTCATCAATTGGAGTCCCTGTACTTTGTCAGTTAGACACCTCCAGCAAAAGTAGCCTTTTATGAGGTCACATCTTTAAAAGGATATTAGCATAGCAAATTAGTAGAGTCCAGTTAATTTGTCTCAACCACTGAGCGTCTAAGTTGTTTGAGAGAAAAGATATTGCATAGAGAATACTCATTTGGGCCCATGTTATATATTTCATTTTGGCCGTCAAGTTTTCCCTTGTAGAATTTCTCACATACTTCTTGCATCAGCCCGAAGTTCACTTTTTGTGGGTGGTAAAGATGATGATGTCAAAAGGGAAACACTTTAGTTGGGATCACATAGACACATACATACATAGCACAAAAGGGCAAAATATAGAACTATCTTCTAATTATAATAGAAATAAACTTGATATCACTGAAAATCATAAGCCCCCTGTGTAAGGGTGTGTGCGCTCTCTCTCTCTCACCTCAACAATATTTTATTCATGGCAAAGGAGAAAATAGTTTTTCTGTCTGATTTATCACATGCATTTTATGCAGAGTCAAGGAAATTTCTGAGGATAAATAAAATGTAAAAATGGCTGTTGCTTTGGGACTGAAAGCAAATATGTCACTTTTGTAAAAGTAATTCTCAATGAATTAAGAAAATGGAACATTTCGGCTTCTTTTTGGGGACTCATCCTAAACCGAGCTTGCCCTGTGCTCAATCAGATGGTGAATCCGTGAGATTGCCATATGCTCAGACCAAACAAAAAGACATTTTCTTGGGGGTATTATCTCATAATTCGAAATGGAATGTTTTAAGAGAGAGAACTTTAAAATATTTTCCCAAATAATTTTTTTTAAAGATTTTATTTTTTCCCTTTTTCTCCCCAAAGCCCCCCAGTACATAGTTGTATATTCTTAGTTGTGGGACTTTCTAGCTGTGGCATGTGGGACGCTGCCTCAGCGTGGTTTGATGAGCAGTGCCATGTCCGCGCCCAGGATTTGAACCGACGAAACACTGGGCCGCCTGCAGCGGATCGCGCGAACTTGACCACTCGGCCACGGGAGCAGCCCCTCCCAAATAATTTTTATTATAATTCCCTTTTCTCTGAAAAGCTCTCAGGCTTAATAATATAAGAAATAAAGGTGTTTTAGGAGCAAGTCACAAAGCACAGAGCCAACAATTCTCCAGACCTGGTCA
Source organism: Equus przewalskii (assembly GCF_037783145.1). Lineage (NCBI taxonomy): Eukaryota > Metazoa > Chordata > Mammalia > Perissodactyla > Equidae > Equus > Equus przewalskii. The sequence goes on along the minus strand of NC_091857.1, from coordinate 26,737,345 downwards.
AGCCAGCAAGTGTTTCATCAGTTGAGATTCTACGTCAAGGATTCCCACCTGTGAGGCCCTAGCTGTTTCAAGACAATTCCTTCCCCCATCAGCAACTAACCTGAAAAACTGGAGCTCAATTTGGGTTGCACTTTTAGTGTGAGGAACAAAACAAAACAGAGCAGTGGTCAACAGATTGCATTCTTGATAGGGCATGAGTAGAGTAAAACTCTACTAAAACATTCTTGATTATTGGATGGATTTGTTCTATCCTAGGTCAAATAATTTCCTCTGAAGCTTAAGTACACACAGAAAAGTCCTGATAAGAGTCAGCATATGAAGCTGACATTAGTCTTGTCCATCAAATATCTTTCATAAAGGCGTCCCAGTATACACTCAAAACAATAAACTACTATTGTAAAACAATGAGTCGCTTCAAGGAACTGGACTTGAGTGATGCTTCAAATATTTCCTGAAACTCACTTTTTAAACTTTTATTTTGAAAAAAATTGGCAAAATGAGAAAATAAAGAATTGGCCTTACTCCGTGTTCTGATTCCAGTGTCATCTTACTACGATTAAGATAATATATATACTTTGGGGTTGAAGAGGAGGAAATAACACTACTGTAGACCATTATTAAAAACAGAAAGTTACGCACTTGGGGATTGTGCTTTTCCTCAGCTGAGACAAAGAGTGGATATTAAGTTGAGAAGGCAGGAGATAGGAGAACTTATATACTAGGTTCTGTGTTAAGTATTTTACCCATGGCCTGAAGTTCAAGGCAATCGGATCTGCTAAAGTTCACATAGCTTGTATGACACTGACCCAATTTCTTTGTTCCACATCATGGCGAATGGCTCCACACTCTACCCAGCTCTCTAAGCCCAAAGAGTATGTCATCTTGATTTCCCCCTGACTTGCACCCACCAAAACTCAATTAGCCTTAAAGTTCTATGGATTCATTCTTGAATCTGTTTACTTCTTTTCATTGGCTCTACCATTGGCATCATTGCGACAGCCTCTAGTCAGACTCTGCTACCTGCATTAACTCTCCATAATGAGGATCAGGTTGTGTCATCCCCGACTTAAACTCCTCCACTGGCTGCAGAATGAGGTACAAACTCCTTAATATGGCTTACAGTGTCACTCAAGATCTTTCCCTACTCACCACTTCAACAATATCGCTAAACACTCAACGTCACTCTGTGTGCTCCAAGCATAATAAACCTTTGTTCAGTTTCTCCAGTGATTTTCCTTGACCTGGGCCTTTTCACAAGCCGTTCTCCATGCCCAAAGTCCTTCCCGATTACCTGTTCTCTCCTTGTGCACACAGCTCTCGTCCTGGATAAAATATCACACCCGTGGGAAGTTTTCTTCGTATTTATGTAACCGCTTGTTCTGAAAATGTAGTCCCTTGAATAACAGCCTCAGTAACAACTGGGAACTTGTTAATGATGTAAAATCTAGGGCTGTACCCAAGAACTACTGAATCAGAATTTCTGGGGCTGAGGCTCAACAATGTGTGGTTTAACAAGGGCTCCAGGTGATTCTGATGCTGGTTGAAGTTTGAGACCGCTGCCCTGTAGGTGAACCTTGATTCATGAGTACCACCTGGTAGCTTATAAAAGTACTGATATATCAAGCTGACCTCCAGAGATTTTAACTTACTTGGTCCAGGATGGGGCCTGAGAATTGGATTGTTTTCTTGGCTTTTGCTTTTAAGTTCTCCAACATGATTCTGAAGTGCAGTCAGGAATGAGCTCTTCTTCCTTAGGGAACAATAATGCTGCACTTAAATTAGCCTATCTTAACACTTGACCTTTTTATTTTCTCCTTTTATTTTCTGGCATCCTTGGTAGATGAAGATTACAAGGGTAGGGACTGGAGCCGACCAGTTCAGGCAGAATCCTGGCATAATGATTCAGACTTAGTACCTAATGTGTTAAAATGTATTGAAAAACATGTAAGTTGAGTGGATGTTCACCTAAGATCCCTGGCCAATAATTACTGACTAAAGTGACCTCAACCACCTCCATGAAAAAGTCAATTTAATTGAAAAAGTTGAATTTGTTAAGACCATCTCTGACAACCTCTTCTAAAATTCAGGTTCTTCTGTTTTTATCAACACGAAATCAACAGGCTAAAAATAGCCTCTTTGTCGCTCTTCATTAAATACCATCCACCTGTTTCACACTAGGAAATAAATATGGTTCCTATCGCTCCAGTTTTTTCTCATTTTAATGGGGTGATATACAGCTGCGTAGGTTTAAAATTCAACCCCCATTAGAAAAAAGACCTGAGAAATATCTCCTCTCTTGAACACTGTTCCCTACGAGTTTCTTCATTGCATATCTTAACTTTATAGCAAGTCAAATTATATGCCAAGTACAAGTGCAGGAGCAGTGTTTCATTGATACAGACTATGCTAATACTCACCTTATACAATCCAAATATTGGACCACAAAATGTTGAGGTTTAAAGTATAATTTCTTATGACGGTATGTGATGGAGTAAAGAAAAAAAGTTAAACCATGTACAAATTAAGTGTAAAATTATTAAAAGGAGGCTTAGTTCCTTTAAATCTAAAAAGGAAGCCTGTTCATCCAGAGAGAGGGAGAAGCTGGGATGCTAAGAATGAAGAGAAGTTATAAAATGCAAATTTCCTATCAAAGAAAGGGAAAGGTAAAAAATGACTTTGTGAAGAGCAACTGATCAGCATGGTAACAGGAGTAAACTTGGGACCTATTTGGGAGTAAAATACCACCCAGTTGGACTGAGCTCCCTGCAGAGCTGAGAGACAGGAGACCTGGCCTTCTCTGTTCTTTTTCCTCTTTTCTGATTTGGGAAAAGGAAAGTTCAAGGGATGAGGACTGGCAGAGAAATACCACCAAAGGGTGGAATTGTCCCTGAACCTTACCCAATAAGCAGTCCGACTGCTGTCCCTACCACCTCCGCTGATTGAATGAGCTAGTTGCTGGCTGGAGAGAGGATGCAGGAAGTGGTGCCTCTCAGCAGGCTGCCGCACGTCCTCAGTACCGCAGTCCCAGGAGTCGAAGCTTCTCAGTCCCTCAATAGCTTAAGCCTGTCTGTTGTCAAAGTAACTACAGGTTCCAATGGCTTGTTTAGCAACAAAGGCAAGGAAGAGATTAACCCCAGAGCAATAAGTCAGGGGAAGGACCTGCTACTTAATTCACAGGCCCAGTGCAAAGTAGAAATGTGGACCCCTTATTCAAAAATTAAGATATTCAAGGGGCCAGCACGGTGGCATAGTGGTTAAGTTCACACCCTCCACTTCAGCGGCCTGGGGTTCACCAGTTCAGATCCCAGCCACAGACCTATGCACTGCTTATCAAGCCATGCCTCAGCAGGTGTCCCACATATAAAATAGAGGAGGATGGACACAGATGTTAGCTAGGGCCAATCTTCCTCAGCAAAAGGAGGAGAATTGGCGGCAGATGTTAGCTCAGGCTAATCTTCCTCAAAAAAGAAAAAAATTAAGATATTCAAGATGTCAGTAGCAGAGCCTGAAAGTAAGTGTGGAGTTCTCCTATCTGTGGGGCCCCATGTGACTCTGCAAGTCTCACACCCATGATGGTGGCCCTGATGAGGGGTTCCAGTTTTGAAAAATAAGGAGGACAAGAAACAGCACGCAGTTCTCTACACCCAACATTGATACCCAATAGATGTCTGGTTTCCTTAAGTTCTGCTCCAATTATGATATCCTATCATAACAAATCTGTATTTAGTCATTTTCCTAACAGATCTTGAGTTGCTTAAGATGTTGGATAATATTTTACAGTTATAATAGACTTAAGAAAAGAGAGGGAGCCTGCCTGTTTAGTAAGCCAAGAGGACAAAATTGCTTTCTGTTGATAAACCAAGAAACCAGCAGGTATAAGAATATTTTAATTCACTGCAGAAGACAGAGAGAGGTGGAGAGGAAAGCAGGGGAGAAAAATGAATGTCCTGCTGGTAGAGCTTATATTCAGAAATATGTAAATCTACTAAATAGCGGAAAATGTGGCATCCTTGTTTTTGCATGCCTAATCTAGCATAGAGACATAGAGTCTTGCTATATAGAGCCTAACAATAAAAGTTAGATTGAATGAATAATTTTTCAGATGGAAAAGAGAATGGGAAGACTTGAGAAGGTATGTTGCTTTGCTATTATTACAAGATGAAGGAATGCAGTCCAAATGGCCTTACTCTATGACAGAATTCCCCACCAGGTGCATGCATGCCCCCTGAGTATGTTACAAATAAGCTGAGATATTGAGCACCCCTCTGCTCTCAGTCCTGTGCTCCTGTGTGTGCTGTACACACTTGTATCATTTTCTAGATGAGCCGTGGTGTGTAAGAGGTGGGAAAGTACTGGCCTCAACTTGTAGAGATATGTAGAGATATATAGGAAATCAAGTGGGATTATCTAGTTACTGCCTATGTTTGATGAAGCAGTGTGTGCTCTCTGTGACGTGTGATTAAAAGGTGGAAAGAAGCATTTCATGACTCTACCTTGGCAAAAGACAGGTAGCTATATGTCAAAAAGAGTTGCCTGCACAGCCCCAGTAGACAAGGAGGGAAACTTGGGAATACCAAAGGTGATGCTAATTACCTAGCAGGTGAAGAAAGTCCAGATCTGCCACATGAACATTTCCCTGGGTTCATTTTGAAATATTTCCAGGACATCCTGCCACGGGCCAAAATGAGTTCAAACCCAGAAGAAACAGGGCCTTCTGTGTCCTGTGCACTTGTCTCTTGCCAGTTCTCTTCCATGTAAAATGTGCAAAAGCAGAACTTACACTGATGCAGAGCAGACAAGAGTCCTGTTCCTTACTGTTTCGTCTTAGTATAACTAATGCAGAAAGGTATTTTTTAGCAGGTTATAAAGCATTGGTTCCCCAGACTTTCTAATGAGAAATTTAACCAAATGCTCTCACCTATCTGTACTTTATATGTACTATACTGTATCTATCTTTCTCAGCCTCCTCTTCCTCAACATCATTACCATCGTTATCGTTAATGTTTGTTAATTGCTCCTGTACTCCTCAATGGAGAAATACAAGGAATATAATCATTTGCCTCTAGGAAATTTAAATCTAAGATATAAACTTTTCATTGAAGAATATATGAAATATATAGTAGCACGATCAATGTAAACTAGAAAAAAGTTCTGGAACATAATATTTATAATATGTGTAATTAACAGTGCTAACAACTCTACAGTGGTGAAGCAATGGGCCCACCCACTGTGCAAGCTTCTTTTGCTTAATTTGTTTGTGGCTCTTCAAACATTTTCAGTACTTGAACCTTTTAAGGGTCTCCTCCTTGGGTTTCAAATATGGAAATTTACAACCTGGTTTTAACCAGTGACCTTTTTTAATGGGGAAAATTTTATGCCTGCAATTAGATTTTACTCAAAAAAAGAGAATGACAAGTAGTTAATTACGTTCCTCTCCAAAAGGATATGAAAGATGAAGCTTTGCCCTTGGTTACATGGAAGAGCATATCCTTGTAGCTTGAAACCTTTCACCATTGATTTTTGGCTCTGTTGAAACAGTATATAAGACGTTATATACACTAGCTTATTGGAAAATTATAAATAAGCTCCAAGATGGCGGCAGGAAAAGTTCGTTCCTAAGAGAGTTAATGCTGTTATAGACTAATCATATACTTTCAAACTAGCTTAACTAAAATCATTTTTTCCGACAATTTAGATTCAAAAGGGCAACAAACAATTTAAAAATATAACTTAAGGCCTTTTTCAGTGATGAACAAAATTGTATTAGATTGATTTTCCTACCTTATGGACCAAGACCTACATTTCAATAAAATACATCCAGTGCTTAAACATTCCCATTTAGAAAGAGTCAATGGAGTGAAAGAAATATGCCTGTGAAAAGAAACAGTTATGAAAAGAAGCAAAATGAATTACATTATTTTTTTTACCTCAAGACGCGCAGACCCTTTGAGAGTAAGTGAGTTTCAACTAACAAACTATCAAGCTGATGTTATGACTCCAGGAGTAATATTCAAAATATTTAACAACTGTGAGGCCTGGCATCAACTAATAAGAATGGATCTGTCTGTCTCAGAGCTGAAGCAGGAGGCTTCCTGCTCACCAAGTGTTAATCTTTAACCTGCGAGAACTCAAGGAACACAGGTGGCTCCCCAGGAGGGAGTGGGGAGGCTGGAGCAGTGATGGAGGTTAGGAGAAGGGAGGTCCCAGAGCCTTAAGGCAGCAGCTATTTACCAACGGTTATGGAAGTATTTCAATATTTCAGCTACTGGTACAGCCAAAAGGTGCATACTAGTTGATGTCACAGGTGTGATTTTCACCAAGGAGATGTTGTTCACTCCTCAATGAGGTCCAGCCCACACTGGCTTGAGTTTATGTAGCCAAGCAGATGAGCATTCTCACATCAGTGTGACTTCAAGTATATGAACACCTTTCCCATCAGCCGGGTACCAACCATTACTAGAGTTGATTTTTTATAGATGGAAAAATCAAAGCCCAGGAATGACACTTCACTGGCCAGCATGTCCTCTGTTTCAACCAAGACCTTGGCCAGTCCTAAATGCAAGAGTATGGTGACCACTCACCCTGCTGATCTTGCAACAAAAGTCAATCATCATCAAGTGAAAATAAAAGTAAATATAATTAGTCTCTTAATAGACTCATTCTCCTCTACAAAGCTGGTATTTCCTCTCTTTCACTTTGCTAGACAGTAGGGCTCTTGTATTTTCTAGTAAGAATGAGTCCCTGCTCTACCAAATATTTATATGAAATTATCTGGAAGAAAACTGAACGAGTAACTCTTTTGGGGGGATGACATAGAATGAATTTTGGTTTTTTTTAAACACTACAGGAGGTATACTATTTCAAATAAAAGAAAATGTTGGTATTACTTTTAATTTAAAAACTTTATGGAGTAGACCTCGAATGACTACAAACCGTTGCCATGATTGTATGCATATTCTGATAGTTACACTTGGAAACATGTTAATAAAATATCAGAACAAATTATAATATGAAACCATATTTAATTAAATTTTCCTAATACATCCATATTCATTAAATCATTTTTACCCCTAGGTGTCAGTAATTCTCTCCTGACCCATCCCACTTACTAATTTAGAAGACTTATTAGAAAGAAAATAACTCTGTTTTCTGTTTCGTGATGGAATAAAGTGATACTAATTGTTCAGTTTTGCATCAACCACTACCTAAGACTTAGGCATTTAAGTGTTTTGCTTCCATGAATTTCTCATGAAAGCATTTGAGACGATTGTTCCAAAGGTGATGTCTGCACAAACCAAGAGCAAGTACTGAAATAAGATATTTCTATTACTTGTTGGCAAGTTGGGACAAGAGGTGGTAATGAAGATACTAACCTGTTTGCACAACAGCAATGAAGTAGGATATATTTGAATCACTTGTTTACCAAAGTCCTGTTGTGGGTTGTGAGTATATACAGATAAGAAATGGGCATGTTTCTCTACTGGCCACCTGCCCTCTGATCAGCTGGCTGCCTGGACTCAGTGATGGCTACATGTGCATGTTTTGTATAAGTACATATAAATATTAGTAGTTATTTGTCCCAATAACACAAGTGGTCATTGTTGGAGCCATCAGCACTCCTGGAGCCCTCTCACTCGATTATACTCCTATTGGAAATGCTACACAGGGAAGAGAGCAGAGCCTCACACCCAGACTTGGACACAAGTTGAGAAGAGCTGGGCATTAACACTCAGGACATTTAATAAGTACCCTAAATGAAGCTGAGCACTGTGGGTGACACAGTATGTTTCCAATTCAGGACAAAGACTTAAATTTAAAAAGATGAGTTATCTAGCCGTTCAAGAAAATTCACAAAGCAGTGTTTGTATCAAGTGAAAGAAGGACTATGTATTTACTGTAGAAGAGCTCTTTCTTCATCAAAAAGAACAGAGAAGGACTATGGAACTTGTGGAAATTTATCTGGGTCTTAAAAGAGATGTGGGATGAACACTATAAAAACAAGAGTATACTCAGATCTTAGTCATTCAATTATCCATGAAAATTAATTCAAATATTTATTGAGTGCTGTATTAGTTTTGTAGTGCTGCTGTAACAAAGTACCACGAACTGGGTGGCTTGGAATAATAGAAACTTATTATCTCACAGCTCTGGAGGCCAGAAGTCTGAAATCAAGATGTTGGCAGAGTTGGTCACTTCTGAGGTTTGTGAGAATCTGTTCCATGCCTCTCTCCCAGCTTTGGTAGCCTCAGTCATTCCTTGGTTTGTTGATGACATTCTCCCTGTCTTCATATTCTTTTTCTCTCTGTCTGCCTGTCTCTGTGTCCAAATGTCCCTTTTGTAAGGACACTAGTCATATTGGAGTAAGGCCCACCTTAAGGCCTCACTTTAATTTGACTACCTCTGCAAAGACCCTATTTCCAAACAAGGTCACATTTTCAGGTACTAAGAGTCAGGACTTTAACACGTCTCTTTGTGGGTGATACAATTCAACCCATAACAAACACCTACTAGCTGCCAGGTACTATGTGAGGTATTTACAAATGGTTAAAACACAGTGTCTGCTTCCATTGTGTTTAATAATCCAGCAGACATAAAAATCATTGAGATAAAAAATAATTTTAAAAGAGCAACAATAATTGATGGATTGTGACCCCTGTGCCTGAGACTGTTCTAAATGCTTTACAAGCATTTTCTCATTTCATCCTTACAGCAACAGTATGAGGTAAGCATGGCTTTTTAGTACATTAGGAATGGCCTCATGGAGAGACTGTGTTTGACTTGGGCTTGAATAATATATTAGGAATTCTTCAGTCAAAGGAGAAGAAGGCACATCGGAAAAACTGCATGACGGAAGTCACACAGGTGAGGGCAGAATGAGTGTATACAGGAACAGAGTGACCTAGTCTGTTTTTACGGGACAGAGATGGGCAACCAGACAATTCCTCAGCTTGGTCTGTGCCGTGTGCCTCTCAATTTCTGCCTGGGCTTCTCTGATCTGCAGCATGGAATTCAGGAGGCATCCACCCTGCACTCATGCCCATGCAACCCAAGAGCGGAGGGACGTCAACACCCACTGCCTTTCTTAACTGTTGGGAGTACAAACTGATAAATCATGCCTCCCGCTTTTATCCCCTGGGTGGGCGGTTCTGGGACACCATTCATAAGGCTCTCAGGAGTCAAGTCCCAGAGGAGTCAAGCACCAGTTAACCATAGTAGTGGCCAATTCAATAACTCATCCTAATGTCTTTTCTTGCTTCTCTTTTTTACTCTCTCATCCTATACTACCACTCCCCAAAATGAGAATCCCAACTAAATTACCTGCACACAAGACTTGGCCTTAGGTCCTACTTTCAAGGGAAGCCAGTCTAAGACAGTTGACATCAGATTTTATGATCCCAGTTCCAGAGATGGAAACAACTGACTCATAAATGACTTCTTCAAAGTCCTGCACCTTCAGGCATACCCAGAATTAGCACCTGAGTTTCTTAGTTTCCTCAAGATCTTCCCCATAAAAGAGGTCATCCAATCTAAAAACTGTCTTTTATCACTTTTTAGGTATAAGCACCTTGAAGTACCTCACATGCAGGAAAGCATTTCCAAGCCTTTCTATACTGGCACCTCTGGCAGAAAGGAGGGGTAGCTGGTCTCAGCTGCCAGCACCACAGAACAATTTTCTCTAAGAGAAGGTGAAGAAGCATTTTATGTGCAATGAAACTAAAAAAGCAAGTCATAGAAGTAAAATGCAAATATGCTGTCTCTTAGGGTCTTCCCATTATACAAAAAACAAGAATTTCAACTGAGGGGAAATTAACTAGAACCAAAAAGAAAGGGAAGAAGAATAGAGATATCTGACTCAAAGGCAAGCCCATGTGAATGGCCTCTGTCACGACCTAATTAAAAGTTGAAACCCAGGAACCTCTAGAGACCTCTAAAACTGTTCTCTGATTGTTGCTGGAGACTTTTCAACTTTAGAGAAACAAATATATTAATGAGGTGCTTCCTCCCACAGTGTCCAGAGTCCTATCTTTTAAAAGATGATAATTTATAAAAGATTTTTGTTTTGGAATTCTTGTGTTTTTGTACCTTTCCCTGAACAAACTCTTTTTCTGTGAAAATCTCCCCAAGTTCCATTTTGCAGGGAACTAAAAGCTACTTACATATGAATAAATGGCCATCAAGTTTAATTATAATAAGTGTTCAAAAGAATTCTATTCTCATTGCATATTCTATTAAGATGCTATAATGCGTAGATTATAATCCTGTTTTAGCACAATTGACGTCTATGTATATGTTGGATATATCTAGAATAAGACTTAAAATTATAGGATATTTAAAAAAAATACTATCCCATTCTTTTGTTTCACCACTTCCCCTGATTTTAAGATTGATTAATATTCAATAGTTCTGTGGCTGTAATATACTTTATAATTCTGTAATTTTCTTCCTCCCTTTTCCGAGGGCTGAATTCTATCCCTCCTATGGATAAAGGGTATGAGAGTCACGCATCCCCACTGAGAGAGATGCTGTCCAGCTACCTTGGAGATTCCTATAATTAGGCAGACCTGAGAAGGTGCTATGAGAAGGTTGACCCTGCAAAGTGTACTCCTAATTTGCTGTTCAGCCAGTTAAGACCTCAGAATTCTCAGTCTTTGGGAAGTAATGCAGTAATACAGTCTTTCATGCATTTAGGGAGCTTGTTTCATAAAGAGAGACAGATGGAAGAGGCTTTGAAGAAAATATTCGGTGCTGTAGCCTCAAGATTTAGAAGGGGAAAAAGCCATTTTCAAAGAGCCTATTTTCAAAGCACATGCTGCCCTTGGGGATAGAATAAAGTTTGTTTTATTCTTTTCTCTTATACAGACAAGTTTTCAGAGGAGTCCCTGTGATGAAGCATATCCTACCATGCTTATGCACAGCTGTCTTGGTTTTTGAGAAAGGATATTTAGAAACGGTAGCTATTTACTGTACCAATGCTAGTGTATGCTCTCGAGTCCTTGATGAATTACTAGTTTTGTTTCAATAAAACAAAATCTAAAACTTGATGTTTTCAAAAGCTTTGCATGCCTCTCAACCAGGTCTTATCTAATTTCTGACTTCAAGAGATGAGAGTTGGACCTTTATGTTATGGTTTCTCAACCTCTGCACTATTGACATTTGGGACCAGATCATCCTTTATGGTAGTGAGGACTGTCCTGTGCATTGCAGGATGTTGAGCAGCATCCCTGGCCCCTACCCACTAGATGCCAGTAGCACCCACCCATTTATGACAATCAAAAACATCTCCAGACATTGCCAAATACATCTTGGGGAGCAAAATTGCTCCTGATTGAGAACCACTGCTTTAGGTTAATAACATCCTTCTTGGAATGATTTCATTTTAAGGGCTGTGTCTGGGTATAGGATATGCAGTGAGCATATTGAGTTCTCTAAAGAACAATTTTCTTAGACAAAATTTTGAGCCAACAAGACCAGTAGTAAAGGAATGTTGAAGGGAGGTGGAGAAGCACACTCCTGACTCACACACAATATACAGAATCCTAGTGTTTTTCACTCACAACAATTCTGACATCAAATACAGGGGGAGGATTCCTACACCAACCTATTCTCCAACTCTCTGGACACCAACAGAGTGCCCTACAATTCTATTCTGATGCTAAGTACCAGAGTTAACACTGATCCCACAAGATATGGGGTCAGTCCCATAAGACAGTCTCCACTTCAGTTGCCCATCACAAGCCTGGAACTCCCATCCTTCTAATCAACTGGTTATAAATTGGGGGTTTCCATTACCCCCTCCTCAGTTTCAGCAATTTGCTAGAATGACTCACAGAACTAAGGAAAGTGGTTTACTTACTATTAATGGTTTATTATAAAGGATAGAACCCAGGAACAGTGAGATAAAAGAGATACATAAGGCAAGGTATGTGCGAAGAGGTGTGAAGCGTTCATGCCCTCCCAGGCACCTGGACGTGTTCCATTATGTCATGCATCACTTAAGGATGGGGATGCACTCTGAGAAATACGTCCTTACATGATTTCGTCATTGTGGACCATCATAGAGTGTACTTACACAAACCTATATGGTATAGCCTACTACACACCTGGACTAAATGGTACTAATCTTATGGAACCACTGTAGTATATGTGGTCATTGACCAAAATGTCGTCATGCTCCACATAACTGTACTTAGATGCATCATCTCCCTGTATTTAGATGTGTTCCATTACTAAGGATTGATTCTATCACTAGCCGTTGGTGATTAACTCAATCTTCAGCCTCTCTACGCTTCCAGGTTCCAGGGTGGGGCTGAAAGTTCCAACTTTCTCATCACATGGTTGACCATTCTGGCCATCATTGTAAAACTATCTAGGAGCCCCCAGTCATCAATTATCTCATTAGCATACAGAAACACACTTACCACTCCAGAGATTCACTTAGAAACTCTTGTGTAAGGAACCAGGGACTGAGACCAAATACTATGACCAAAGATAATCCTATCACCCCTATTACTCAGGAAATTACAAGAGTTTTAGGAGCTCTGTGCTAGGAAACAGGGAGAAAGCCCAAAAATATGCTTCTTATTGTATCACAATATCACAAGTATAATCCCAGTTTGCCGTATTCCTTGCCTACTTTCCCTTCTCCCCTATAGTTCCCATTCAAGGCACAATTTACCCACCCCAGGAAGATGGTAGTCCAGGACACAACTGAAGAGCATCCTTTTCTCTGACAAGCCTCTCAGTGACTACTGAGAAAAGCTATCTTAAATAGCCGGTTTAGGGCTGGAAAGAGAGGAATTTTATAGAACTTGAATGATAGGAAGGAGAAGAAATGTGATAGCCTAAATAAATCTATGGCCAGGTCTACTGAGCACTGAGTAATCCGTTAGAGTATGAGATAGCAAGGAGACCTCTCAAGGTGGGAAAATAAAAGAAAGAAAGATTGGAAGGGAATTGTACAGTGGAGAAGTGAGATTTCCCTATTACCTGAAAGTGTAATCTCCACTCCCAAAAGCAAGCAAGAAAAGATACATATTAGATTTTATTATAAAATAAAGATAAACAGGAAAAATGCTACAGACTCTAGTATGATACATGCAAGGTGCTCAAATAAAATAAATAGAGATCTTTGACTTCTTACATTAGCATATTTCTCTGCTCTTCTAAGAGTGTGAGCCTTTGCCAGAGGCAGGGGTCCTTAGAAGGAAGACAGAAGTGTAAAGAGATTATGGTCTTCTGAAAGGAATATATTTCAGTACTTCTTTCCCCATTTGAAAATAATGTTTTATTCCAACCTATTAGCTTTATATTTTAAAGCCAGTAATAAAGTATAAAATGTCTGAAGTTTCTTGGAACACATTTTGTAAATAGTCTGGAAACTAAAGACTGAAATCCTTAGATTTTCTGAATCATAAATTTAGTATCATTAGTTTCCATTATTTAATCCCTTGAAGATAGACAAAATGGAGTGTATTCGAGTTTCCAGTGAATTTAATTTTTGCATCCAAACTATCAAAAAGTGAGTGCACAATGTCTTTAACTCTGATGCTTTCCTGGAGGGCAAGTATTTTCCTGATTTGAGCTACTGTGAAAACCTAGAAACCAATGACCTTAGGACCTTTATGATAAGATCGCGTGCTCATGAGGATCTCAGCTCTCAGCCTTGTTTGGGGGCTTCACTGTTAGTCTGTTAGGGAATTTGAGCATCAAATTTTGGATTTAGAAATCATTCCCATGGAAGTTAATTAGCTGTTTTTGGTAGTGTTCCCTTTGAATGACATTCAGGGGAAATAGGAGAGTCTGAGCTGACTCAAAATTTTAGATGACTTTGCAATAGGGAAATTACTTTTTTATGGATGTGGGTACACTAATGCTGTTAACTAATATTAATTAACTCTGCCTAGAGAGAGTCCCAGCAGCTGTATGAAATTAGCATGGCGCTGTCCTACGAAGTCCCTACAGTCTTGCCACACTGATCAGGGAAGGGAGGAAATGCATAAAGGTTTCTGAACATCAGTGGGAAAATAATATTTTCTCAGGTGCTATTAAACTACAAAGTGGTACCTAATACAGACAATGCTTTTATCGTCCATGTTTCTTTCCTCCTTTTGCCAATCTGTGCAAAGATAGGAAGCCTGGGTGTCTCATTCTCCCACTTCCCAAACGTCCAAGATGGCCCTCTTTACCAAGTCTGTCCACCGTCTTCAGTCCCTGGCTGAGCCCTCAGTAGTTCCATATTTCCTTCCATTCTATCTCCCTCCCAATTATGCTCCTGAATGTGTACACCTCTGTTTAAGAGAGCAGAAGAATTTAAAAGTGATTGGTGTCTTTCTTGGAAACCTAACTCATTTATTCATCTAGCCAACATTTTATTTGGCACCTACAATGTGTTCAGGAAACACAGAAGTTCTGGAACATCCCTTTCCGCATTGGCAGCTTCCACAGTGAGGGACTATTCCAAACTGAAAGCTAGCAACTGCCAGAAAGTTAAATTTAAATGAAACTGTACATACCTTAATCACAAGATTATAAGTCCTATTTATTCAATTGTACTAGTGACAGTCATTCTAAGCCCCCTATCCTGGTCTCCTTATCTTGCCTTGGTTTGGGAGTTTGGAATCCCAGTCATGTAAAGATCACCCATAACCAAAGCAGAAGGAATATATTTGGTTCTCGTTCTTCCATCAGACTCAATTTACCCTCCTGGCTTGAACACTTCTAGGACAGAAGAAAAAGCAGAACGAAAGTACAAGGATAGGGTCATAAGTAAGCTCTAATACTAACCCCAAGCCCACTCCCTCATCCCCCCACAAATAATGTGACCAGCCCTGGACAGAGAGCTCTGATACCCTGCAGGCTTTATCTTCCAGGATGCTATTCAAGCGGCTTAGCAGATAGGAACCTGGCACTAATTTGGTTGGCTTATCTTTAGAAGTGAAAGTTTAAGCTAGGAGCCTGGGGGAAGAGGGAGAAACGTCTGGCCTTCTATCTGTTCCTTGGAAAGCAGAATCTTAGAACTTCAGAAGATCGTCTCAGCTCTCCAGGTGACACATCAAGTGCTTACACATCAAGTAGTACTACACTCTGCACGTTGACAGAGATTTATTCATCTTGAAATGAAATCAAATGATGCAGAAAGAAAATTTGGACTGGCTGCTTCTGTGAGAAAGCATGACTGTGCGGTGTAAAGGTGACTTTGCAGAGGCTGCAAATGTGAGAGCAGGGTGGGCCTGTGGTGTTGGTGCCACTAATACGGAATTCTTACTGCAGAGATGGAAGTCGTCAAAAGTAAGTAAAGGCAGATCACATATCGTTTTCTTGTCTTACGTAGTCAAAGAAGTGTGGGTATGTGCCCCTGAAAAGTCATTCATCTCTTTTCCAATCATAGTTGGAGTTCTGGTGGAATTAGAATAGTAATTATTACTTAAATAGCTGTAATAATTGACAACTAGGATGGATAACTTATAAATGACCTACTTACCTTCAAAAGTAATTCTCGACAATTTGCAGAATAGAAGAGTGGACCCGTTGTTTCCTTTTTTGATAAAATAATAATTGAAAAATGAAAGAAAGGTTGTGGTTCTTAAGATTAATTCTAGTACATGCCTGGTTTTTCTTTTAAATTAGCCTTTGGGTGATCTCAGAATGTTCTGCACAGTGGCACCTTACAATGACGATGGCCTCTTGGGAAGATATGAAGACTGGCATCTAGATTAGTCATTCCCCAAAACAGAGAATCTGTTAACTGTAGAAACCATGTCCCCTTGAGTGGGACAGAGCATTACAGGAAAGATGCTGGGAACAGCTGAAAAACAGCTCCATGTGAAAAAATGCTGAACTGCATAGTTTTAGTTCATTTCATGTAATGGAAACTTTTCTAAAAGTCTAACTGTAACTGTAAAGGCATAAATGGGATCCAACTTGAAAGGTTTAACTGAAGATGTCATGTGGTGAATCCTTTTGAAAAATAAGGAATTTTGGGACTGAATATTTAATATATAGGGTATATCGTTTTTTTTCATCTTGGGGTTGGTTTTCTTGTTTAAAGTTATACAATAATATTTCATATATTTCCTCAACATATTAATTAGGTCTTTATTAAGGCAAATGATAGGGCTGATTTTAGTACCCCAAAGAGCTAAAGGGTGTTTCACTGCTTTCACCTTCCTCTTTCTGGAAATCTGCCATACTGGGGCTATGGTATTTCTATTGAGCTGGTTGTGATGGCAAGGAATGCTGAATGCTCTTACAAGTCTAAGAACCTGGGTTCTGGGTTGGAGGTCCACAGCAGAACATGAATTAGGTGCAATGAGTGTAGGCAGCAAGGGACTGTGGCTCCAAGGGGTAAGTATCGGCCTGACAAAGTGCTATGGAGAAATGGGGAGTTTCTGAAAGCCGAGTCACAGGGCTCACTGTGGGACTGATCATCAGCTAGCCCGTGGTACAGTAGATTCCCCAAGACATGATATTGTCCTTATAATCACCACATGTCATACAGGAGCTGTACGGGAAGGGTGAGTGTTGCTAAACTGAAAAGTTAAATCTGTGAAATTGTAGAGTCTCCTTTGCAGTTTCCAAACATAATCACTTGGAATCCGGAACGTTTCTCCATCTGAATTACTAGAAGCCTTTTCAAGAGAAATTTGAATCTTGAGGTTGGATGAAGTGTGAATCACTGGCAGATGTACAGTTTTCTGTCTCTGTGCATAGCCACAACTTTAAATGCAGGGAATGACTCAATCCATAGCCACTAGTTTTTGAGAAACCTCCCCAAGATGGTGTGTAAATGAGACCTACTGGAATTACTCTCGACGACTTTCAAATTCAGTAACGGTTCTACTGTGAGAAGCTGTTAGAGAGAATTAAAATCTCTGAAGCACCTCAGTAAAGCATGGTGCCACCCCACGGAGTGCTGATTGCTCTTAAAGGCTAATTTGATTATGTGCTGCCATTAATGGTTAAATGCGAAAGTTTCAAAACACCGTCAGAATCAAAACAACTTCCCTCTCAGTCCCCCAACCTCTCTCGTATTTACGTTGCAGAAAACACCCACTGTGTCTTACTTAAAGGCCCAGCACGCTTGTGGCTTATACTTTAGGAGGCATGCCTGAGTCACAGTGAAGCCACCTTTACCCACCTACCACCTTGTCTCCATCAGTGACAGTTTTCCAGAGCAAATAATCTGACAACCAGTTCATGAACATGAGCATGTTGGAAGTGAAAAGAAGATGCACTAGAGCATCATCAGATGTTAGCAGCACTGCATATGCCTGCACAGGCAAGAAATATGTTAGAAAGGGGACAATGAAGGCTTTGAAGTCAGAAAAGCTGGATTTGCGTTGCAGGACTTGGACATTGGGCCAATCGCTTAATTTCTTTAGGTCCCAGATTCCACACCTGTAAACAGGAGGATGACAAATCCCTCTCATGCAAAGAGCTGGAAGAGCTGGAATAGAGACATAATAAAGATTATTATAGACACCCAATAAATAGTAACACTCTTTATTACTATCTTTATGAAAAGATTTGAACAACTTCTAAAAATTCTAGTTTTGGGCTATTCAAAATTAGAAAGTTCTTTAGAGAAAATGTGCTTATTAAGGTTGTCCAGGACAAACACTCTTGGCATCTGTCACTGCCTGTCTTCCGGGAAGGATAGGGGTAGACGAAAGAGGGACCAGGAGCTGGCATTACAGAGTGAACAAGCCAAAGACAAAACAGACAGAGCTAATGAAATTATTCTTTTTTGGTCTTTAAGAATGCCCCCTACTTACAATGAAGCCTGATATTCCATAACGCTCTACTACAGCTGCGTTGAACTCTCCATGTCTGTCTCCACTCACTTCCTTGGTTCTAGTTTCCAACTTCTGGCTTCCCTCTGCCCCTCGTCTTTCTATTCTCTTTCTGATCATGTCTGTGTGTCTGTCGATCAGCCTGTAGGTAATATAGTCTATGATTCCAAGGAAGCAAGAAGTACATAAAAAAATGAGTACCAGTATGCCAGGCACTATATTCACCAAGTGTTTTCATACATTAGTTCAGCTAATCTTAACAACAATCCTGAAAGCATAGCATTCCTCTTTACAAATAAGGAAACTGAAGCTGTTTTTAACTTAAGAAGATTCCTGAAGTTCTCACAGAGTTGCTTCTGAAGCCAGAATCTGAATCTGGACTCATCTATCACCTTCCCAGTGCTGGTGTGGCATGGCCATATTAGCAGACATCCTTAAATTAGAGCCACGTGTTTATTCTGTTCTGTTTCCTGATTGTTTTTCTGAGCTTCATGTGAATCCAGGGAGAGCAGATCAGAGGAACTACATTTGATATAACCATGATAGACCTAAGATGGGCTTGAAAGATCCAAAGGGACTACTGAACTAGAAGAGACTCCAGTACTACACTAAGTGCCCATTAATGATCTGAGCGGAGGCCCTGGCTTTAAGATTGCCCATTCATACTTTTACTTGCTGTTGGAGAGCCATATAAGCAAATATTGGCTTCCTTGATTGGAAGTAAATCATTCTAATGATGTTCTGTGAGAATCCCTTCCAAAGCCATCACATTAATCTTTGTGTCATGATTTGGCCTTATTTTATCATAATTCATGTTGCAGAGACCTACAGTTATTCACCTAACCTTTCTCCTTTTCTGTCTTGGCACACAATGAGTCTATACTTCCCAGCCTTCGCTGCGTTTAAGTGAGCCTACGTGATTAAATTCTGGCTAATGGAATGTGGCCCCAGCAAATGCAAGTTGGAAGAGTCCCTAACATGGAACATGCTCCCCTTTCCCATCCTAATGACCCTCACTGTGCTCTGATTTGAGCAAAAACTCAATTTTTATTGTATAAGCCACTAAGATCTGGGAAATGTTTGTCACAGATAACCTGTACTATTGAATACAATCTATTTCATGAACTTAAAGCAGTGTTTCTAAATTGAGAGTGATTTTTTGCCTAAATGGCAATCTCTAGAGACATTTTTGATGGTCAGGACTGAGGGAGGATGGTATTAGTATTAATGGGTAGGCATTAGGAAGGCTGCTAAACATCTAAAAACACAGGACCACCCCCACAGCAAAGAACTAACAAACCCAAAATGTCACTAAAGCTGAGGTTTAGAAATGCTGGTTAAAGATAACTCCTCTGAAAGAAAGAATGATTATCTGGCAGATACTCAATACATTCTTATTGATTGACTGACTCTATGAGCAAAAACTTAAGGAAAAAAACAGTGATGCTGTCCTCATGCCAATAATTCTCAATGATGAGAACTGGACTGAAACCACAACTCCTTTCAAATATGATGTGAGAACTGTCCCTGGATGGTATCCATTTGGGTTACTTTTTTGGAATTCAAGTGGCAAACTGTAGAGAATGAATATGATCTAATCTTCTCATTTATTTCAAGCATCTCATCCCCATAAGATTCTCCTTAAATGTTTGTTGAGACATCTACTTAAAGAACCTGGAAATGTTCTTTGAGATCTTTAAGAGGCTTTTATAAGTCAGACAACCTTAGATAACCATGGCCCAATCCCACAGACAGTTGGTGATGATATGCGTGACAGTTCTCTTCTAGTCATAATATCTGGGCCAGGTCTTGGTAAACTGTTTTCCTGAGCTTCCTATTCAATTCATGACAGGTATTTTGAGTATATACTACTTTCTAGGCACTCAACTAAATTCTAGAGACCCAGAAATGACCAACATTTTCTAGGCACTAAACTAAAATCCAGAGTCCTAGAAATGACCAAGACATGGTCCCTATAATGATGCATTGCCTAGCACTCCCGCTCTCAGGACTTTTCCTCCTTAGCTCTCTCTAGTTTTTTGCTTTCTTCCCTCTAGTTCTCCTTCCATAACAGAAGCCTGCTGTGAATGCTCCATGCTTTGGGCCTTGTACTTTTCTGCCTTGGTAGCCTGGCTGTCTCCCATCTCTCCAAGAGACACTCCCATCTCTAAGGAGACACTGAAAGCGAGGCTTCTACTCTATAGCCACTTTGGTCTGTAGAACTATGTTCTTGCCATGGCCATTGTGGCTCTACTGCATTCCAGACAAGTAATTTAGAGTCTAGAACTTAGAGTGGGACCTAGAACACAGGAATGATAGTGGTGCTTACCTCTTATGCAGATTACATAAGTGAATGTCTGTTAACTATTACGAATACTGCCTGGCATACGGTAAATGGTCTTCCAAGTTGGCATTGATACTGATGTTCTTACCCCTCAAATCCTCCCTTTCCCATCTCAGCCAAGAGAATCAACCTCCCTTGTGCCAGATCCCCTCAAGGTCAGGCTATTTGACTGTAGGATGACTACCCTTTAAATCAATGAATCCATATGAATAGAGTAACAGGAAGAGACTTGAGGAGAACCTAGGGGACAGTCTCTTTCTCATCTAGTTCAATCTAGTGAGGTGAGCAGAAAACAAATATTTATTTTTATCAGCCACTACAGTGTGATAGAAATATAGAATTTATGTATTCAAATATATACTCTCATATTTGGATTGTAAGGGAAGTAACATTTGTGTTTTCCTACTTGTATCAGTCAGGGTTCCATGAGAGCAAACATAACCAATATAGATAAAGAGAGGGAGAGAGACTCAGGGTAGAAACTCTCAGGCAGAAGCTAACACTGCAGTCTACAGGCAGAATTTGTCCTTCCAAAATCTTTCAACTGATTAGGTCACGCCCACCCAGCTTATGAATGATGATCTGATTTACTTAAAGTGAACTAATTATAGATGCTAATCATGTCTATGAAATACCCTCACATCAACACCTAAGTTAGTATTGGATTGAATTGCTGAGTACAAGAACCTAGCCAAATTGATGGAAAACTGACCATCCTGCTACACTGGGTCAGACACGTGCTTTTGTATCTCCTCCTCATAGAAATCCCACAGGGTGGAGATGATTCCCATTTCACAAGTGAGAAAAACATGGTTCTGTGCTCTGAGATATTGGGTAACTACACTAAACGGTAGGAACCAGGATTTGAACCTTTGCCTACTTGGCTCTAAAATCTGTTTTATATACATTTTCTGTAGGAAGTTTATCTTTTCCTTCCACATTGTTAGTCTCCTGGCTGGGACCTTAGTGTCTTTTAGCAGGCATGATGTATGTGTCTGATTCATCTCTCTCCCAGAACATCCCAAAGCCACACATCAATTATTTTGGACTTTTCCATTGTTTTGTGTTATCCATTTCTCTTTTTAAATACATCAGTATGGAGTAATCCATGCGAACAAAGCCCGTTCATTTGAACTTTAATCTGTCTGTGTATCTGGTTGGTATATTACTGTAGGACAGGTGGTTAATTCAGAATATTTTACTATGCGGGTGAATTTACACATGGAGATGTCACCACATCAAGGCCAGATTACGAACACCTGAGACTTGCCTGCACACTACAGTTGTGGTAATGAATCAGTTACCCAGCAAAGTCTACTTAATTTTGAGGGATTTTCCCCCTCGAAAAGGATCCTAACACCTCTCTGTGGTTCATCTAGATTTTGAAAAGTCCACATCCAGGTGGGTTCTGCTCAATGTACATCAATCTACGAATCTTTGCACAAGTGCACAGATTCTCCGCCTATCCAGTCACACATGCCATCACCCCTTCTAGGGTACATAGAATTTTTCCCCCAGCTCTTCATGCCATTCACCAAAAAATTCCATATACCTGTACGTGAAATCAAAGATTCTCTCTTATTTAGTAAAGCAAAGCTATTTTTAAAGGTACTTGTTTAAAAACCAGTCTGCCAACGTATGTTTTGAGGCTCTAGAACAGAGTGAGTGATTTGTTTTCTATTTTTTATTCTCACTTCTCTTTCTTGCCCTGAAGCTATTTGGTAAAATACTCAGTAGCTTCCCATGGACGATTTTGTGATGACTGACAGTAATCAGAAGCCCGTCTATAACAGAGGCCTTCACTAAGCTGGCCCACTGTCTGTGGAGTGTCCAACGTTGATTCCAGCGTAGGCTGCATGTTATGAGCACACTGTTCGCTTCTAAGCCATTTCAGTGCACGGAGAGTTAAGATGTTTTCTTGATAGGAAGCTGAGCAAGTCAAGTATATAATTGATTTTCTTAGGAGGGGAAAAAAATCTTCGCGTTAATTATCTCTTACCTATTATGTAATGCGGATGAAGGATTTATTAGTTTGTTTTAATCAATGTTTATTTTATCATCAATAGAGAAAAGTGTATCCATTTCTTACATTGCCCTAGACTATTTATATTGTGAAATTGTTATTAGCTCATGCATTGAGCCAATATTCTTTCCACCAAGAATGGATGAAAGAAGACAGCTTACAAATTCATAAAACACACACACATACTCACACTCACACACCCACACACACAGACATGGTAACCAGAGAAAGAGCTCTTGCCTCCGGCATGTTATCCTCTAACAAGAACATAGCATGTTGTGCACATTATTTTTCAAATTCTGCAAATAGGAACTAGAGCAGCCTGTTGTATCAAATCTGAACGTCTCAGGCCATCCTATGCAGAGTCCTCCACTCTCAGCTCCTCCAATTTAAGTAACCCCCTTTCCTGGTCCTCCTCAGCAACAGATGCATTAAGCACACCCACTTTTTCTTTGAATTTCCTTTGTAAAATATTTTTAAGCCCTCCCTTTTTTTTTTCTCTGTGTATTCGATCTCCTCCTAAAGATGGTAAGCTTCTCAAAGATAAGGAACAGGCTTTTTTTTTCTTTGAATTTTCACACATCCTTCATGCTTATGATATATAGCCGAAGAGTAAGTACAATTTCTTGACTATCCACCTCAACAAAACAAAGTTCTTTGTTCTTATAAAGAGTTAAGTTAGACAAAAATGACTAAATGGGAAAAGCTAATAGAAAGGATATGATTGCAAAGTCAAGTGTTCAGACGTATGCTAATGAAAGGAAAGTAACCGCCCACTGTAGTGCCGACCTCATCTCGTGGAAGTCACCAGATCACTATTTACTCAAAAATTAAAAATCCAAGGAGATCAAAAGGATAATAAAACCAATGTCCCTACAAGAAAAGTTCTACTACAATGAAGTTATCCAATTTATTAGGGAAGAACTCAGCATTTCTGGGCCAGGATCCTTGTTAATTGAAATCCAATTGTGACATGAGAGCATGAGAAGAAAAGTTAAAAAATTCTTTCTGAAAATAAAGCCAAAAAAGGAGTTTTAAAAAGCCATGAGAATCAGTATTTGGATAGAAGGAAATAGCATACTGATAGACCTTAATCTGGGTTGGGGCAAATGAGGGCCACATCACAAGATGCTGTGATTGACAAAAATCGGCATCTTCTTGAACTCTGAAGAGACCTCGGAGACATGGATTTCTCAGAAGAGCCCTGGCTGTAGTGGCTATTATCTCTTGCCAGTACTATAAAGACTTACTGTTTCAATTCAAATTTTCCGTAACTGAGACAACATATGCCAGCCATATTTGGAAGCAAATAAAATGGTGGTGTCCACTGCCAAGTGCGCAAGTGCTCATTAACTTTGTGAATGTGTTACCGACAGGTAGAGCAGGCAGCTGGCTTCTTTAGTGAAAGCGCCCCTCCCACAGGTGGAATTGGAGTGGGAAGTAACTGGGACAATCATAAGGCAAATGCTTATTAAAAGGTCACTAAATAAACTGGTCAGATTGTGTGCAATCTATGCAAAAATCAGGATACACCACTACCCACCAGGTTACATGCAAAGACTTCTCCAGTTCGTAGGGAAAAACCTCCTGTACAAAAAAGATTCACAGGATATGTAGGCTGAGGCATTAGCAGAGCTGGGAGGAATAAAGAACGGCTTCTGGAGCACACAGTTGAAAGTTCTTGGGGGGCCGAGGACCATCACTAAGAAATGGCTATATAATAAAATATGCTTACACCTTATTCCAGTCAACAGAGATGAAGTCATGATAAACCTTTAGTCTCAAGGGCAAGCTTGAAGGGGAGAGATGGCACCAAGAGGCAACTTGAAGGAGGTGATCTGGAAGATAGGTCCAGTTACACCATCCTGGTTCTGATTACTGGACAAGAGGAGGTCGTATAAGTAGTGGTGATGTGTAAAAAGCTGAGGTTAGGGTGGGGTGATGGGAGGAAGTGTTCTTGCTAAATGACCTTATTTGAAATCTGTGTCACTTACAAAGTTTCCTTTTCCTTCTGAAAATCTATAAGAGAGCCTGCCTCTCCAACAGTCTCCAATTTTTGCTTCTGTCATTCTACCCTCTCCCTGCTCTCTCGCTACTGACTCTGCTCAGAAAAACAGGGAGACTTTGGACCATATTGCCTAAGGTCCTATGTTTAGAAGATAATTTGCCTCAGCAAGCCATAGCTCAGGGCGAGCTTGATGGCACATTTTCTGTATACGCCCCTTCTTGGTCCCCAAATGTCAGTATGTTTCTGAGTCTCAAGTCTTCAAAATTCCAGTTAAAATAGCTACTCTCTTCATCCCCACCAGATGCTTCCTGTGGTCACTGTTGACACAGAGCCCTGGTCCAGGGTGATGTTTCTACTCTGTGGTTGGCTTGCCTTTCCTTTAGAGTTCATCAAAGGTTGGAGTTTGTCAATGCAAAGTGAACGCATATTAACAAAAGAAATAAAGAAGAAAGAAAGAAAGAGGGAAGGAGGGGAAAAAGGGGGAAAGAAAGGAGGGAAGGAAGGGAGGGAGGGAGAGAGGAAACGAACCCAAAAAATACTCTGGGTGACTAGTTTATACATTATACTAAGAATGGTCATATATATTTTAATTGCACCAGAAAGACCATATCTTCTCCCCCAATCAATTCTTCTACCCTAGTTTATACATTATACTAAGAATGGTCATATATATTTTAATTGCACCAGAAAGACCATATCTTCTCCCCCAATTAATTCTTCTACCCTGATTCTTCATTGTATATGAAACATCATCATTAAAAAATAATTTGGGGGGCCGGTCCCTGGCATAGTGGTTAAGTTTGGCATGCTCTGCTTTGGCAGCCCAGGTTTCTGGGTTCGGATCCCAAGCACGGACATACACCACTTGTCAGCCATGCTGTGGCAGCAACCACATACAAAATAGAGGAAGATTGGTGCAGATATTAGCTCAGGGACAGTCTTTCTCAAGTAAAAAAAGGGGAGGATTGGCAACAGATGTTAGCTCAGGGCGAATCTCCTCAGTAAAAAAAATAATAATAATTTGGTAGCTCTTATCACTACAACCACTTTTACTAATACTCCTCTACTCTACTACTACTAAAATTCACGAAATATGTAAATAAATAGTAAACATAATAAAGACATCACAATTTAGATTATGCCCTTTATAGAGTAAATAGAAATTTACACTTTTTATGAACACTTCACCTTTTTAACTTTATTGCCAAACTTAGAGACTAAGTTTTATTACATATAAGGATTTGAGACTCAGAGAAGTTAAATAATTTAATAAAATTCACACAAATAATAAATTACACAGATGAAATACATAAACAATTTTTCTGACTTTAAAATATTCTTCCCTCCCCACATTTATACAGGTTTCATTTTTTCTTCTTTTTCCTTTTTTTGCTTGCTGACTTTTTAAAGATACAAATTTTTCTTGGTCAGGTGCTGCATACTAATTCATTTTAAGATGTCTGTACTTCTCCTGCTGACAGAGACACCAAACCTGGCAGAAAGGGCACAGAAAGAGGAGGAAAGAAAACCAAGTAGAAAGCTCAGGACTTGGCGGTCTTGCCAAGGGTCAGCCATGGCTATAAATGAGGGTATGTGGAATCAAACAAATAGGAGCCTCTTTGATGAGGACGCCCCAAAGGAGTCACAGAGAGCACTGAGCTCCAGCTCCTCACCCCATTTTATAGGTGGGGATACTGAGGCCAAGGCTATTAGACATGTCCACTAGGCTACATTGAATTGATGACAAAGCTGAGTCTCCCGACTTCCAGTTTATTGAACCTCCCATCACTGAGTGCTATCTGGCTCTATGTGATCAACTGCACAAATTTTGAGTAGAATAACTACACATATTCAATATCAATCATGACATGCAACTTACTAATCGGAGAGTTAAGGCTAACTTTTTTCCCGGGTGTACAACAAGAAGGGCAGAAACAAGTCATTTTTCATAATGATGAAGTTCTCTAAGAAGCACCACTCACCTTAAAAATATGCTTAGGAATTATTGATACACTCTCAGCATTCTGATTTTCCTGCCTTTCTGAAGCTAAGACGTTGCAGAAGTGCCTTCATGGCTTTGATCACAGGCAATCAAAGGGGACTTTGTGTAGTTTCTAGGGAGATGCTGTTGCCAGAAAAGTCGGAGCTCTCTGCCATGCAGAGGAAACTGTTATAGAACTTCCCTGCCTTCCTAACTCCAGATGAAATTAGGATCAGAAGGCTGTCACTGGCCCCCAGGCGCCTGTGGTTTTAATTTTCTTATCTGCATTTCTCTTCCCCACCCATTCCGGGTAGCTGTCGCAAGAAATATGAAAAGGATGTTCATTTGTTTATTGTTCTTTGCTGCTTCCCACTTTCATGTTCACAGCAAGGAAAAGAGCAATTGTCTCTACTGGCCGCTTTAGTGTTTTGCATTCTTATGTCTGCAAGTATCTTAGGAGGCCCAGAACATGCAATCTTACTCAATTTTTGAAATTTGCATTTTATACCAGGTGCATTCTTTTGGTATTGATTACAAATGATTATATTACTCTGCCTAGCAGAGTTTGGGTCATAAAAATCACTAAATGTAAAACAGTGCATAGAGTTGCCCAAGTTGTCATGTTTGTGGCTACATTTATGAAAATAAAGGGAATCATCTATTTGGGTTATTTTTGACATTTTGAGAACTTTGGATCTTATGTTTTCTTAAGCTGCTCAAGAAGGTTTCAGACTTTAAAATCTAAGAGGAATGGTGCAGACTGACAAAGGTGGCCAAGAAAGGAGACTTTCCTGATGACTAGGGTGGCAGGATCCTCTGGTGCCGATCCTATGCTGTGATACTCCCTTCTCTGAGGTGTCACTCATGACACTGGCCCCCTCCTTGATGAGCTCTTTGGGATTGGTTCTCTTTAAACTGACCTGGACAAGCTTGAACAAACAACCCTTTCCTTGAATCTGAATAGCATAACTAAAATGGCACTGGGAAATTCAAATATGAATAGAGTTAGTAAACATACAGCTTGCTTTCACAGTACTATCTGGGATGCAGGCAGGGGTGGGGGTGTTGTAAAAATGGTAGTTGTATGTTTATTTCACTTTGTTGTTCAAGATGAGAGAGGATTAAGTGTGTTTAAATTTTATGGTGAAAAGAGTAAGTTGAAAGTGTAGAGTTAAAAAGAGCAGCAATAAGTCAAAGAATATTTCCTCTGAGAACTAGTGAAATTGTTGTCTACATTTACTGTTCATACTTGCCACTCTTTTCCCAGTGAACTGATGGTGCATTTCTTTCTTCCCCTCTTCTCGGGATCCACTTCACTAACCTTGACGCATACAGGAAGTCAGATAGCAATCAGAAATTTCCTTACTGAACATGAAAAGAGAACACAACAAGAATTTGGGTGATTAATCCAATGTATATGAGCTGGAAACATCTAACTCAAAAAGACAGTCTTGCTCACTGGCTAGGACAATTCCTAAACAGCATAGCCCACGTTGCTTCTGGGACTCTCTGTTCCTTTATCCTCCTGTGGCTGTACAGCAACCTGTTGAGAATATATTCTTCCTTAGTGCACAAACACATTCAAGCAGGTTACAATCCAATCTTACAACACTGGGAATGCTTTTGTCTATTTAAGGTAACTGTGATTCTCTACTTTTGTTTATTATTTGGTTCATAGTTTAACTCTCAGAGGGCAATTTTATTTTCATTACTTCTAAATTCTTGGGAGATGCCTTAGGGTATCCCAGCTAGGATGACAAGAAGTACCATTATAAAATAGTTGATTGAGATGCAGCAACTCAAATTCACTATAAGTAAACCTATAAAAAATTGATTTTTGACCTGAATGGTGTATAGAAAACGGCTAACCGCAAATGGTAATTTTTCTTTCTGAATGTTTCATGTAGCAGTATCTTGATGTAGAAAAAAGAAGATTTCTGTGTGTGTAAAAACCACGAGAAGTTGCTTTGAACATCAAAAGAACAACACTTTAAGTTGCTTCTCCAGCAATTGTTCACCTTCAGTTGGCAATTCTCTGGTTTTTTATTTGTGCGTCACTCCTCCAAAGTCAAGTCTCTAACATGTCACTTAATGACTCACTAAGATCAATAATGCCCTGCTTCAGATCAGCCAAGTAGTTTCTCTTGAACTTTTTCTCATAATTACTTTATAATTAAAATCATTGAGTAAAATCCTAATTCCCTGAATGAACATTTATGATTTGCTGGATTAGCAAAAACTCTATCTATAAATATGCATGTCTCTGTATGTCTGTAGACAGAGAGAGTGAGAGTAAAAGAGAGAGAGAGAGAAAGAGAGAAGAGAGACCACCAGTGGAGAGTTACTCTTCTTGACTGGTTTACCCTCTATTCCCACAGTCCTTTGTTCAAACCTCAATCAAATCAGTTATCAGGTCACACAATAACGTCACTATTTGCATTTGGTCTTGCCTCCTACACTGTTTTATCCAACTTTGTATTCCAAGGGCTTGGCTCCTAGGCAGAAATTCAGAAGGTGTTTAACAAATGTTTGATAAAGGAATTAACTTCTACTTAGGGCCCATGTGTGCTCCCTGATGCACATTTTAGGGTAGGAAGATGTTATAATTGACTATGTTGATGTTACAGTGAACATGCCGAAGCTCATATGAGTTCCAAAGCAGTATGTTACATGTATATCTTCTCTTTATCCAATTTTAAGAAACACGAAGTGGAAAAAACTTTGCTTTGACTGCCTAATTCACCATACAAGATTTTGTTTTTCATGTACCCACTTCTTATTCCATAATTATTAAGGACACGCAAAATACCAGACTCAGGGCTAAATGCTAGAAATAAAAGTGAGAATATATTTAAACGAAGAAGAAACAGTTGTTAAGTAACCAGGCAGCATGACATAAGGATTCACTAGAGAGAGTTGGAACCTCCATAACTTAACCCTGTACTCCCTATTTCTACCTGTGGGGCTTAAGTCAAGTGTATTAGTTGTCTATTGATAACTATCTGTTGCTAAGTTATCTACTAGTTAACTATCTATTGTTATACTCCAAAGCTTAGTAGCTTAGTGCAATACAAATTTATTGCCTCAGTTTCTGTGAGTCAGGAACCTGGGCACAGCTTTGGCGGGCCCTCTGTGTCAGGGTCTGTCACAAGGTTGCAGTCACACCCATGACTGTGGCGTCAACTGCAGTTTCAACTATGAAGAGATCTGCTCCCAAGTTTCCTCATGCAGTTGTTGACAGGATTCAATTCCTTGAGAGTTGTCAGACTAAGGACCTCAGGTGCAGTTAACTGGAAGCCACCTCCAGTTCCAACAGATGGGCCTCTCCAACACACTATCTTGCTGTAACAAAGGGTACAGTCCAAGAAGGTGATAAAAAGAATCTACGAGCAAGGTAAACATCACAGTCTTTTATAACCAAATCACAGAAGTGACATCTCATCCCTTTTTCTGTGTTCTGTTTTTCCTAAGCAACTTACTATGTCCAACCCATATGCAAGGGGAGGGGATTATACAAGACTGTGGGTACCAGGAGGTGGGGATCACTGGGGGCCATCTTAATGTCTTCTTATTACAGCAAATAACTAAATTTCTCTAAGCCTAGTTCCCTCTGCTCTAAAATAGAGGTCAGAATGCCTGCTATTCATGAGATTGATGTGAAAATCAAATAATACATTTAATCCCTGAGCATTTAGTGAGTAATCAGTTTTATTAGTTAATTACAGCACACCATGAAATGTCCTATGTTCGGGTTATTCAAAGGACTATGGGAGCACACAAGAGGAACACCTAACACCATCTTGTAAAATATAGACAAACTTTTGAGAACAAGTGAAATCTGTACTGAGGCTTGGATTAAGGCCAATAGCAGCCAGATGAAGGATAAAAAGAGAATGATATTCCAGGGAGAAAGAAAACTCTAGAGGCTCTTGAGGGCAGCGGTCCCAGCTAAACTTTGAGCTGCGCAGGGTTCATTGCCCCCTCTCCTCTTTGGCATTCCTGCTTGAAAGGTGGGACACAGAAAGAAGGAAAAACTGATGTCAGAAGTCTGCAGACATGTGTGCACAGGAACCATCAAGGGCCAACATAGTAACACTCCTTGCACATGACCTTTAATAAATACAGAAATGTCCAGAAAGAGTGAAAGAGGAGAGTAGGAAGAGAAGTTAGAATTGCGATGTGTAGGTCAAAAGGGCTGAGTTTCTGAGAATGCCTCCTCTGGAAGTGAGATGCCATCCTGCCCCTGGTCCCTCTGAAGTGGTGGTCTCGTGTACCAGGCTGAGCCAGACCACCACCAGGAGCTTCCTTGGCTGGTTCATTCTTGAGAATTTTATGATACTATTTAATCTTCCAATGCTAAACACTCACGGAGTTTGAAATCCATTTCACAGCTCCCATAATTAGAGGGAATTGTTTTAATCGAGATTTTTATTTACGTTTTGTTTTGGACCACTAATATATTTAGATTGTTCAAAATAAAACAAAATATTATTTCTAAGTACACACTGAGGAGCCTCACTCCCACCCCCATGACTGTCCACCTTTCCCTAGAGGTTAATGAGAAATCACTCGATTTACCCCAACTTGTTTCTTTGATTTTCTCTCAATATTTTATTTTGAAAGTTTTCAGACCACAAGAAAATTTGCAATAATCCTATAATGGACACCTATACACCCTTCACCAAGATTCACCGCTTGATAACTTTTTGTCGCATTTGCTTCATCTCTCTCCCCCTGTTTGTGTACATATGTATGTGTTCATTGGAGAATTTGTTATAGAAATTCTGACACTTAACCTTTAAGTCCTCCTAAAGAACACGCAAAAATAGCGAGGAACATCTTGACAAAGAGGGGCAGTGAGGAGGGTGGGCAGGATCAGCCATGTCTAGTGTGAAACCATGCAGTAAAGCCTCTATAATTAAACCAGTGTGGTACCAGAACATGACCAGACAGACACACCAGTGACACAGAGTAGAGGACCTGGAAACATACCCAAGTACATATGGAAATTTAGAAGCAAGAAAGGTGATATCTCAAAGCAACGAGGAAAAGATATACTTTTTCATAAATGGTGTGGGGAAAACTGGATAGCTGTTTGGAAAAATGTAAGCTTAGATTCATTTCATATATAAAAATAAGCTCAAAATGATTCAATATCTATATGCAAAAAATGAAACCATAAAAGTACTGATAGAAAACATGAGTGAATTTCTTTATAAACTAAGTATAAAAAAGTCCAGGTACAATTTCAAAAGCTGATAAATTTTCCTGTATCAAAAATTTTAAAACATCACATGGCAAAAAGTGAAATTTTGTTTCAGTAATTCACCCACACACCCACGTGTGTTCCATATGTTTACTGAATCAGGCAGTAGGGTTTATTAGTGGAGAATAAAGTTCCATGTGTTCAGGCAGAGCTAGGCTCTTTTCTCTGAGATTGTCATTAAACATGTGTTGAGTGACTTACTGATATGTAACATTGTCCTGGTCTCAGGGAACCGTTGTCATATTTGGAGAATCTGCTCACTGTGTCTCCAATCCAAGTATTTAACATCCTTCTAAGTATGTCTGTCAAGTTCTCACTCTTCCTCTCTCTTCATATTTAATTTTGCGTTTAATGCTTTTCTAAGAAAAACATGAGACTCTGTACTAAAGATATTCAGTGTGAATTTGGAGGCATAAGAAGACGGAAGTCCTTTTTTTAAACTCCTTTTTAACAACAGAAATAAATTAAACTCAATCATGTTTGCATGAATGATTCTATTTTCATTTAAGGGAATCTTGCATCCAAAGATTTTGCAGAATTAGGTAAACTCCTTGTCAGAGTTTTCCTAACATTTATTTTTATTTGAGGGCATATGGTAAGATTCCTTCCTTGACAGAATACCATGAAATTAATTTTGACATATTGCTGTAGATGAGGCCATGGTACCACCTCCATGATTAAATATTCACAAACAGCACCCAGAGCTTTCAAAAGGACTGTTTCCTTCCTACAACAAAGGCCTGGCAAGTGATAATCAATCCATTTCCTGGTTATGGGCAAAAGCAAGAAAATATATGAGGATCCAAGAATTTGTCAAATGAAACAACAGCTATCAATTTTCCACCACTCTACCTGTGGAAACATGTAAAATCCATAATGAGATTTTGCACAAAAAAAAAAAAATAACTGTTGGATAAGTTAAAATACGACAGTTTAATAAAATGGTCATGTTCCAACAGATCATTCAACCAGCAAGCTCTGAAAACTTCTGGTATAAAATTAATATATCAAAGTGGCTTCTGTATCCTTCAAGAAATATCTTTTAGGCGGACTGTAGCTTGTTTAAATTTAAGTAACATTTTTTTTCATCAATATAACTTTAAAATGGTTCTAGAATTCCAAGGATAGAAATAGGAAAGAGTTTTTTCCTTATAGCAATTTTTTGAAAATATATTTCATGGGTGAAATGATACTTAGCAGCAGCTGCATCCACTGTCATCCAGTACTGCCCCTCCCCGTCACCCACTTTTACTCACAATCTGCATCATTTGAAAATGGTACTTTGCTGTTCGATGGGAACAAAAAAATGGATCAATAATCCAATAAAACATATATTAACCTGTCAAGCACCGAACATTGTAAAGAGAGCTGATCAACATAATAAAAATCTGGTCTCTAGTTTCAAACCATGGCCAGAGAGCCATTTAATATCTTGGGCAACTTTTGAAAAGGATAAGAAGTTTTTTAAGGACAAGAAAAGCAACAAAAAGAATAGTTTAGAGGAACTTTGAGCGTGCCCTCCAAGAGGGCCGTGTCAGGGTGGCTTTGGGGGGATCAGAATTGACCAGCGATCCGAGGACTGGGGTATACGTGGCCCTGATGGAGCAGAAGGCTTTCAAGCGAAGCAAGGATAGTGGGATTTTTAAGGGGTTGGTTTCTAGATCTTCAGCTTCCATAGTAATCTTTCCAAAACCAATCTTCTGAGAATGTAGCACAGTCAAGGTGTCTCCTGGGTGAATTGACCTTCACTGTCTTAACAAAAGAAAGGGCAACCTCTCTCGCACATCCACTGGCTCCTCTCTCTGCAGTGCCATATGGGTGTAAAGACTCTCCATCACTGGTAACTGTGGCCCTGAGACGAGCTAACAAATTCCTTCCCAGGTTGAGTGCTGTCAAATATTCTGCTATGAGAATATTGAGGAAGAACCTAATTGAATTAGATAATAGATAGCATCCTTTGATGATAGCTCACTATTTGATTTGGGCACATAACTCCGAAGGCATTCAAAGGATTATATGATGTTGCTGTAATGAAAGTCTCTCTGTTCCCACCCCTTGTTTATCTGAACAGATTTCTGAGTTACCTCTTAGGGTAGTTGTGAAGATTAAATTAATTAAGGTAAAATGTGAAGAGCATCAGGAACAGGGACTGGTACATAGTCAGTACTATATGAAGGATTACTGCTATTATTACTGTTATATTAACTAAATATATTTGTTATGTATAATTATAAGTATTGTAATTATAAATAAATGAATATATTAGTTACTATGATTAGTTTCATTAACTAAAATTAATACATTATAAATATGTAATATATGTGTGCATGTGCTTTTGTCGCAGAAAATATCAAAAATTATTCAAAAAACATTTAAAAATCATAAAAACATTATTTTAGAGTAAATTCTGTAGAGGAAGTTGAAGGAGAAAAGGCGCTAATGTAAAACTGTTAAAAGCAACTAATTGTGGTTTTATGTGGATGGTGGTGGGAAACAAATCACCTTGGTGTTTATATTCTATTGAATACTTTAAATAGAGTGAAATAGTTATTTTTAAACGCCAATATTTTGAGTAAGCTGGAAATTATATTTTTGCAAGTATTTAAAATATACATTATGAACATTTTAAGTATTTTTCAAAATTACTTTTTTGGGGGAAAGAAGGTTGTATTAGTCAGGGTTCTACAGAGAAACAGAACCAATAGGATACATATATATAGGAAAATATTTATTATAAGGAATTGTCTCACATAACTGAAGATTGAGAAGTACCAACATCTAATATGCAAGCTGGAGACCCCGGGATGCGTGTAGTGTAATTCAGTCCAAGTCTGAAGGCCTGAGAACCACACAAGCCAATGGTGCAGGTTCCAGTTCAGGTCTGAAAGCCTGAGGACCAGGAGCATCAAGGGCAGGAAAAGACCAATGTCCCTGATGAAGCAGTCAGGCAAGAAGAAAAAGGGGGGAATTTCTCCATCGACCCCTTTTGTTCTATTCAGACCTTCAATGGATTGGATGATATCCACCCACTTTGAGGAAGGCAATCTATGTTACTGAATCCACAGATTCAAATGCTAATCTCACCTAGAAACATCCTCACAGACACACCCAGAAGTGCTTACTCTGGGCACCCCATGGCCCAGGCAACTTGACACAAAATTAACCATTAAATATATTTGATCAAACATATATGAACAAATGTAGTTGAAGACCTCTGATTTACACTACATGAAAGGAAAGTATTACCTTCTTCCACCCTTCCTAATCTCCACACCACTCCCAAGTATTGGTGAAAATACAGCTCTGGCTTCTTATCTCTTTTAAAACTCTTTCAATTCCCTACTACCTTAAGAAAATTCAAACTCTTCAGCGTAGTTTCCAATCCCTTCTAACACTGCCCCACATCCCTTTCCTGCCTTCTCTTCTGCCATTTCTCCATGCTTCATCCCCCCAGAACCACTGACCATGGGTTCTTCAACATACCTTCTTCTCTCACTATGGTAACATACACTCAACATTCCCTCTTCTCTTACTATAGTACCCTTAGCATTAGGATCCATCTGCCTAGAATGCCTTCCTTCTTATTCTCATTCCATTCAAGTCCCTGTTTAAAAGTCACCTTGCCAGAAGGGTCTTCCTGGACCATCCTACCTAAAACTGCACTCTTGTCTTTGTCACCCTTGATCTCTCATCTGCTTTATTTTTAATCACAGCACTTTACTCTGCCTGCCATTATGTTAAACATCTTTTTTTAATGTCTTTTTCCTCCTCCAGGCTGAAATTTCCATAAAGGCAGCAACTTGGTCTTACTTTTCCGTCTTGGACACCCATTGCCTCAAAGTGGTCCTGGCACATTGTAGACACTCAATAAATGTTGTAAATGAGTGCATACGTGAACGAGAAAGTGTCATGTTTGATTCCGTATCCCCGGCACAGTTTACATTTGCAATAAGCATGTATTGACTTGACTATATTACAAAGGCTGTGTTGTTGTTTACAAGAACAATATCTAGTCTCCTTATCTTGAGACACTTTAGCAATATCTAAATGGTTTTCTTTCTAAAAATTGAAGTTATAAATAAAAACTTTATAGATGATCAAGGTCCTTTTAAATTCTTTGACATCATGATAATTTAAGACAGACACATGCATTAAAAATAATCACCTTGTACGTGAATTCTTATTCTCTCAAATATAGCTTCTCTGCAGAACCACTTGGAGATGTTAAATACAAAATAAAAAGAAAAAGTCCTTGTAATTTTTTTTTCAAATTCATCATGAATTGTTACCATACAATTTATTTTTAGAAATCTCTTAGGTCAAAGTATCACTCTGCTTTTTACTCACTCCGGTTTGATTTCTGTCATTTCTGTGGGTCATTTGCAGTGCAGGAGATTTTCAAAAGAAGTTAACTGTCTCTAAGCGGTTGTAGGAAGATTTGCCTGCCGTGCTTTCAGATACAATGGAGGTAACACCTAGAAACATGTTTATCTATTCTGAAGGTAAATTTGAAATTTTCTCAAAGGTGGTGCATGCTATAGTTAGTAAAGATGATTTTATAAAAGAAATGCATACACACATACACTCTGTGAGGATTAGAAATACAAGTGAATCATCATTGACAAAATGAGCAATGCAAGAACCTCACTGAAATCAGTCTATCCAGGATTCTATTTCTGCCCAGCACAGTGAACTTCTGCTCAGTTCTTCCTGTTTTCTGTTGTGTCCTTGTAGACTGGCTTCCTGAGCTGTCTCTAGGATTGCCTCAGCCATTTCTAAAGAATCCATTAAGGCAGTTTGGGTGGGATTGGCTTCCCCTGATCAAATAAACTGAGTTTTTCAAGGAGCAGAAGAGTTTACAGTAAAATCAATAGAGTATGAGGCCGGCACGGTGGAATAGTGGTTAAGTTCACACATTCCACTTTGGCACCTGGGGTTCACCAGTTCGGATCCTGAGTGCAGACCTATGCACCACTTGTCAAGCCACACTGTGGCAGGCATCCCACATATAAAGTAGAGGAAGATGGACATGGATGTTAGCTCAGAGCCAGTCTTCCTCAGCAAAAAAAAAAAAAGAGGAAGACTGGTGGCAGCTGTTAGCTCAGGGCCAATCTTCCTCAAAAAAAAAAAAAATCAATAGAGTATAAATAAAGCTATCCTACTAGGAGATAAATAAGTATATATGTTTACCCTCAGAGTCATGTTATGGAGCTTAAACTGCTTCCCAGACCTGTGTTTCAAATGGTGATTGCTTCTGATAGAAATACCTGTTCAGAACACCTACCTTGTTCATTACATGGATGCTGAAGTCATTTTATTTCCAGAGTAGAAGTAGAAAACTTTCCTGTGGCCTCCATACTCAGTACCTGCCATTAAATGGTAAATGCCAATTTGTGTTAAAAGATTGAATTGCCCAGAAGGGCTAGTAAAGTCTTCTTTACTGTAAGGGCACAGGATTTTAAGTGAGTGTATGAGAGGAAAAGCTAAAAACTGACTAAAGAATTAGTTATTTCCAAGATTTGGGTATGACTGTGGGACAATGAGATTCTAACTGGTGTGCTAAAAACAGTTTTCTCTTTCAATTCTCCTTCTGGAATATGCCCCTTTTATTTTGTAATTCTTGGCTCAGCTCCTCCAAGCCTCCTCTGTCGTTTCATTCTGCCTGAGTATTTCCTTTCCAATATTTTGGCTGAATGTTCAGCTTTGTTAGCAGAAATGCAGAGTGAGTGCTTTGAAGCATTACCCAATAAAAACCGATTTTAAATAGTTAGAGCTACAACTTCCCCCGTCCTCTGGGAAATGAGCCTTTAGTTTCTTTGTGCTGTAGGCAGAAATGTTGGAGCCAGAATCATCACCCAGGCCAGAGTCTTGCCAAGACTGTCAGATAAGCCACCTGGGCGAGGTCCGCCAGGCCACGTTTAAAAGAGGACCTCTTAGAGAGGTGAACTGCCTTTTGAAATTATTAAGCCTTGGTGACTTTTATAGAGTATTGAAGAAATCATAAATGGAGAGCGCATCTGAAGGTCTGAACGTGCATATTCTTTGAAAGAACTCTCATTTCCTTAAGTGGACAATAATAAATATATTGTGTGCAATGCAAGCATCATTAAAGTCTTAGGAAAACTTTCCTTTTCACAAAAATGCCCACTTAAATATTTAAACCAATTTAGGAAACATAGCCTTAAGGCTAACAATATCAGTTTTCACATATTATCTGATTTTTAGAACTTTTCCTGCGGTGATAAATACTACTATGTCCACTTCACAGATAAACAAAAATCTTAAAGGAAATATCTACAGTCAGCAATTTAGAATTTAAACTTTGAATAACACTATCCCTTGACATTGTGGCCATGTTGTTACTATAGAAGTAAATCAGGAGTAGGGTAGCTTTTTTCTTGCTCTCTTTTTATCCTTCTATTTGATTTCCTGGCTATAGATAAAGTAAGGCCATGTTAAAAAAAAATGAGACATGGACTGTAAATTTCTGTATAGGTTGTTTACAAATATTCTGTGAGTGCAGTCATCACAATGAGTTTTAATTGCTTTCTAGGTGCTTAGACCTAGTTTCTTTTCTGAGCCATGGTAAGGAAGAAAATGGGACTTGATTTCTGTTTGTATTTAACTTAACCTTCTTGAAATATTATAAACAATTATGACTGCTCTTTAACTCCTTTCCTTCATGATCTTTTCTGTGGAACTGACAATGTATCAATCTCTTCAAAGATGCTTCCATTTTTAATAATCCTCAGATCCACTCCCAATAAAAGTGTAATCTTCTGGTTGCTTAGTCATATCTATATATCTTCTTTCCCAGAGAGGTGATAGCTAAACTAAGTTGTCCTAAGATTTTGGGTGCAATGAGGAAAGAAAACATTTTTGTTTACGAAATAGCTTTTTAAATGTATTGAAGACAGAAAAATATAATTTGTCAATGGGATGAAATCAAGGCCACCACTAGCCCATATGGCATCTTTGTGAGAACTAGAAACAGGCTCCTCTCTTCCACATAACTAGTGGAACTTGGTACCTTTCTGCCCCCTTGACCCACTGAGCAGCTTGTCCTGGGAGAAATTGTGGTGGACTTCAACCCAAAAGAACAAATTTCAAAGTAAACATCAACTAGGATTAATGTATGTTGCCAAGAAATATTTGTCAGTGCTTATCATGCGACAGATAGTTTTCTAGGCTCTGGGGATGCAACAACGAACGAAGCAAAGTTCCTTCTTTCGTGAAATGCATGTCTTGTTCGGGACATGAAAAATAAGCCAGTCAATATGTAATATGGTAGGTTCTGATTCGTGCTAGGAAGAACAATGAGATGAAGGGTAGGGGAAGAGAAAACAGTCCAGGGATTCGGGGCATGCTATTTATTATCAGTTGGTCAAGGAAGTCTCTTTGAGAAGGTAGCGTTGGGTTAGAGACAAGGCAATTTAGAGAGTGTGCAGGTTGGGGTGTCTCTGCATGCCAGGCCAAGGAAGCAAAGCGTAAGGGCGCCAAGCTAGGAGCTCTGTGTACATGGGAAGAACTGCAAGGAGGCTGATGAGACACAAGCAAAATGGCAGAGTTGATAGGAAACAAGACAGAGAGATCACTAGATCTAAGTCAAAGATGTGGTGGTGGCTAGAATGTTGGGTTAAATGCTAAGTGAGAGGGAAAGCCATTGGAGAACTTTGAAAAGAGGAACTCTAAGATCTAACATGGCCATTGAAAGGATCACTCTGGTTGCAGTGTGGCAAGTGGACTGACAAGGAATGAGGGCAGCAGGAAGGTGAAGTGGAGAGCATGCAGTGATCCTGGGAGGAATATCAGTAGCTTAGAGGGAGCGGCAGTGGTGGAGGTGCTTGGAAGTGGAGTACATTGCTTTCTCTCATCAATGAAGCCTCTTCAGATTAGGCCAATGATATGCTGGAGCTGGTTGTATTGGCTCACAACAGACAACTGTTAAATTTTCAAGAATGTTAAAAGCCTATTGGTAAACACAGCTGTTATGAAAAAATTAAATTCTATAAATTTGTAATTAAATATATTACACCAAAAACAAAGGTAATAAATATTAAAATGCATCACATCCTACTTATTTTACTTTATTTATTATTACCTATGTCCAGGTTTTTTACATCTATTGTATCCATAATGTAAAAATATCATATAATGGTGTGCTACTGCCATCTCTTACCAATTCTGTGTTGACATCATGTTGGTAGATTGAAATTAGCCATGGTGATAAAGACGTGGTATTTACACACAATGGAATATTATTCAGCCTTGAAAAAGAAAAGAAGTCCTGCCATTTGTGACAACATAGATGAAACTGGAGGAAATTATACTAAGTGAAATTAATGGAATATTATTCAGCCTTGAAAAAGAAAAGAAGCCCTGCTATCTGTGACAACATAGATGAACCTGGAGGGCATTATACTAAGTGAAATTAATGGAATATTATTCGGCCTTGAAAAAGAAAGAAGTCCTGTCATTTGTGACAACATAGATGAATCTGGAGGATATTATACTAAGTGAAATTAGTCAGCCACAAAAGGACAAATAATACATGATACCACTCATATGAGGATTCTAAAATGGTCAAACTCATAGAAGCAGAGTGTAAAAATGGTGATTGCCAGGGGCTGAGGTGAGGGAGAAACACAGAAGTAATACTGAAAGGGTGCAAAGTTTCAGTTATACAAGATGAATAAGTCCTAGAGATCTACTGTACAGCACAGAGTTATAGTTAACAATACTGTGTCGTATACTTAAAAATTTGCTAAGAGGGTAGATCTTATGTTAAGTGTTCTTATTACGCAAAATAATAATACCAAATAATAAAAAAATTGAAGAGGACAGGAGAAAACTTTTGAAGATGATGGATGTGTTTATGGCATAGATTGTGATGATGATGTCACAGATGTATATTTATCTCCAAACTCATCAACTAGTATATTAAATATGCACAGCTTTTTGTCTGTCAATCACACCTCAATAAAGTGCTGTACAAAGTCGGCCATAATGGGAGCATTTACCCCTGTGAATCTATATCTATAAACACTAAACATCAGAGGTTGACGTATTGTTTTGCTGACTGCCTAGACTTAGGAAAGTGATGGAGAAATGTTAATAATGCAGATCTAACTTGAAAATGTGCCATGTTAAGTCCTAAAGTTGAAAGAAGTTTCAGTGTAATGAAAGTAACTTGCGCAAGTGTGAGAAACAGTGTAACAGTAAGTCACAAATTTAATCACAATGTTTTGGGGGGAAAAGTTAGTGTATTTGGATGCAACTCTGTAAAATCATGGTTAAATTTTAATTCTAGGTTGGCTACAAATATAGGAGTTTAGCAAAAACGCCCTGCAAAAATCAATTGGCTTAATGGAATTTATGAGAAATAGTATTGCGTATTTCGTTACTATTTGTCAATTTTTCCTAAATTTTATGCCAATAAAATTTATAACAAACTTGTTTATAAATGCAAATATGTTTTTTTGAGAGCTGGTTGTACCAACGCACTTCTGGATAAAATTCCCTTATGTTGGCATTTAGATCTTGAAAATCAAACACACAAATTATACATGCTAAATCAAAATCCAGAAAAGTCTTAAAATGTGGGGCAAATGTTCACTTAGTAGTAAGCATCAAACACTCAAGGGAAGCATCCTCCCCAGCCAAATGTAACCTGCTGTGGCAGTGGAACATAAGCTCCGCTCATCTCATCCACATAACTTAAGTTCAATGCCACAAGCTTCTTAAATGGAAATACTTCTCAATCTAAACCGTGGTACATACTCATATAGTGCCGTCACACATGATAATTTTTTACACATGACTTGTTCACCAAGAAAATCAGCCACAGATATTGCCTATTAATTTATCATTTTGAGCTTCTGTGATCTGCAGTCACACAGAACTAGAACATGTTTCAAGGAATATGTTAATCCCATGGTGAGTCAGACCACGTTTTGTTTTGATCCAGTGCTGAGTGAGGCAAGTATACTAGCTCACCTTTCCACTTGCCCTGCTCTCTACCAGGACATCCACAAAGAATTTTCCAGTGGATAGAGGCAATTCTCTCCCAATTCACTGAGAACATTTCCTTGTTGAAATATATTCTTGATATTCATAGAATAAAGTCAATGGTGTATCCTTCTAATGAGGATATTTTAGCTACTTGACATTTAACAAATTAAGGCTTCGGTATCTTGATACAAAACAACAACAGTTAATCCACTGACAAAGTCAAAGATGGAATATTAATACTCTTGATTGAAAGCCACTTACGTTGCCCACTTAAGACGCATCACTGGAAGAGAAGCAACAATTAGTGGTCCATTATTGTGAACTGCAAATCATGATTGCCAACTTCAGTGGCTGGAGAAAAAATAGTGACAGTAATGGGAGGTGGACAATCTATGCTGTATCCATTTGACGCTGAAAACAGTATTGCTTTCAGCCCCTAATTTGGGGAGTGCTGTATGAGTTTTGAGTCTTTCCTCCAACCTTTTCCATCTCCGACAACCCGCACTCTTCACAGCTGGGAGAAGGACTTTCCTAGGATGCCAGACTTTCAGTGTTAATATTGCGACAGTCCCTGGGGATGGTTGGTTACCCTACTCTAGATAGGGATCCAAAATGAAGTTGAAGTACCATCATATAGGAAAGAGCCATATAGGATACAGTGGCTGTAAAGTCATGACAGTAAATGAGGTCACCCAAAATTTGTGAACAGGAAAGAGAGAATAATAAAACACACATACACACACACAAGATCAATATAATGGAGCAGGCTGAGGAAGAGAAGCTAATAAAATAAACTAGAAGAAGTTAGAGAGAAAAAGAGAGCCAGGGAACAGATGCGAAAGATTTTAGCTAAATTCTCTCTTGCAAATGGCGAATGAAGGATGTATCTGTGAGCTGATGAAATTCCTCTTTGGTTGGTGTAATCATCTATTTGAAACCTTAGATACAGTTCCTAAGAAATTTTTACTTTGAAAAGGTCATTTACATGGAAAAATATTCTTTAAAATGTTGATACAAATACTGTTGTTTAAAAAAATTCATATATCATTCCTGAGATATTTTGGGGTGGTGTTGAGATTATGGCTTCTGCTTGCCCTGTTTACAAGTATATTTTAAAACAACTACCTGTTTGAAAGAAACTCCGCATGATAAAGTTTCCTTCAGAGTGGTGGTGGAAAAATACAATGATTATTATAAGTGGTTCGTTTGGGCTGTGGAAAGTAGAAAAATAAATTTAAACGCAATTATGTACTTTGTAAAATAGAACAGCTTTTTCATATATAGACGGGCTAACCGGGGATATAGGCAATGTTTACAAGGTACTGGGTGTATTACCATAGCTCTTATAAATTCTGCTTTCCTGGAAAAAGAGACCATACTTAAAGTAATGTAATAAAGCCATTGGAGAAATGTAGTGGTGATCATCCACGCTCGGTATAATAACTTCAAAGCCTTGCATCTTGGCAATTACTTTTTTCTCTCATTTCAAGAAGTGATTAATGACTGAAACTGCATTATTAAAACATCTTAATTTTTCTCATAGACATCCACAAGCATTTAAAAACAGCCGAAACTGTTCTCCAGAATTCTTAGACACTCAAAGTCATTTTTTAAGCTTATAGTGAAAACTCAATCTAAAAGATACAGAACCACCCCTTATGTGTAGGTAACACTTCCAGAAACCTCATCTCTGTCTACTACAATTATAAACATGAAAAATACCTCCAAGTGGTGAAAACTGAAGAAGCCAGGAGCTTCGTTTCGTGGATGAGATTCTCCAGCCTTCACTGTCTTACCGGACCCACGGTTCTCACATAGCCTACATAACTTATGTATTTACTCTGTTGATTTTCTACTGTCTTACTTACCCTGCTAGAATGCAAGCTCACATGGCAGGGATCTTGTGTGTTGTTCAGTGATTATCCCAAGAGGTACCCATTAGGTTTTCAATAATTATTGTATAAGTGATACTGGATATAACAAATAAACAAACAGTACATGGTGGTCAGGCTTGTGTCCCTCCTACCTGAATCTCCTGAGAAATTGGCTTATAGGGTAATCAACAAGGGCAAGCATCCCACTTTCTGAACACCAAGCTTCCAAAGGAAGCCACTGCTGCCAAGGTCTTCTCAGTGTCCTCCCTGTGCCCAGAAGCTTTGCAAGGTGTCCTTGGGGAGTTGTTGTTGGAGCTTCTGAGCTTCTTTCTACCCTTTGTTTACAGTCACCCAGCAACTCAGTCAGGGCTCCAGGCACTAGAGTCACCTCCCCTCTTCCCTCTTCTGACTTCTCTGCTCCCCCCAGATGTAATGT
The DNA here is from genome assembly GCF_037783145.1 of Equus przewalskii. Taxonomy (NCBI): domain Eukaryota; kingdom Metazoa; phylum Chordata; class Mammalia; order Perissodactyla; family Equidae; genus Equus; species Equus przewalskii. The sequence goes on along the minus strand of NC_091857.1, from coordinate 26,693,610 downwards.
CATGAGAAATTCCCAGCCTCCATCGCTCACCAGACTCCCTTCTTTTCTCAGAACTCAAAAAAAAAATCTAGACTTGGGGGCCAGAAAATCTTAAAAGGACTTGAAGCTCAGGGTTGTAAAGGAAGGCATTTCCAACATGTTATGAATCCTAGAAAGTGTTTTTGTGAAGAAGTCAGGATTGCCTGGGTCCCTAATCACAATTAATCATCTCATCTTTTTGTGAAAAGGAAGCTTGAGTTCTAACTAATCAAAATACAGATGACTATTTGGAAAGCCACATATTCAACCCATTTATAAGTTGGATTCTGCTTATATGACATTGTCTCTTCTTTCACATCGTTCCAATCACATTTTCCTCTACTTCTTGTCCATGTTACTTAACATTGCAAACCCCCTCTTACCTCAATACTCCCTATTCTCCTCTCCTGCTTCCTTATCACCATCTGACATATTTTATGTAAGATGCATAGTTTATGCATTTATTCCGTTTATTGTTTATCTCTCCTCTTCCACTAGCATATTAGTTCCATGAAGCCAAGGACTTTGTTTGGTTTACCTCTGTATCCCCAGGATCTAGGACAGCACCTGACACATGGTGAATGTTCAGCACTCATTTGTCAATTCAAGGAGGGAATAATCGAATTGACACATGGCATTATCCATTTGTGAGCTTTTATGATATAACTTCATTCACACTGTGATGTAATGATTTACAGCGTTGAACTACGATTGGCAGGGCTAACTCTCACTTCCTCACTCTCACAGCACTGGCTCGTGGATCTCATCCAGAAATCCATATCCTTTAGTCCTTCCCTCATCTCCAAGCTAACAATTCCTTATACTCTTACTTTCTTCCTTATTCAACCTAAACCTCACTTTTCTTCATGTCAAATTTCCACTCTCCAGTTCACTAAACCCTGCTAATCTTGACTTTCTACCATGTGTCCTGCAGTTTCTCAAACCTACATCATTGAATCGCTCCTACCTCCCTAAGTAGCCAATCACCATGGGAGGAGATATGATTGTGTGAATGCTATTACAGTGTGATGACTTTGAACTTCAACTAGGACCTCAATGCTACTTGGCAGGGCTTGTTACTGACATGTTGTCTGTCCTGTCCTCTACTCTTCTAAATGAACAATTACAGACATTTACAGTTCAAGCCTCCCACCTTTTCCTGGCCCCTTTACTTTTCCTTATGGAAAAGCCTAATCTCTTATTTCAAAGAGGAAATGGAAACTATCAGGTATGAATTGCCTTAAATTTTACCTACCCTATCTTATAAACTTCTCTCTCACTACATCCAAGCTCTTAGGCCTTCTTTGCATTCCCACATTGAGTGGCCTGGCTCTCTCCTCACATACTGTCCAGATGACTCATGTCAGGGGTTGGGTCCCACAGGACTGGAACAAAGACAGTAGTTTCTACTCCAGACAGCACAGAGTAGAGAGGATTCTAAAGTCATTGTCAACATACAGTGCCATTATATCATGAGTATAATTAGAAAAAATTCTAATATTCTTCACGTCTGGAATACCATCTTCAAAACTACATTGTGATAAACAAAAACCTCCAAATTAGTCATATTAATGTAGCAAATTATATTAAAACCTAAAAATAAGTTCCTATCCTTTGCTTCACTTCCAAAAATTGATCCTAAAACAATAATTGGAGAAGTAGGTTCCAGTATTATGTACATGTATATAAATAATATCAGAAAGTTGTAAACCTAAATATTTGTCCATAAGAAGGATTAAATAAATTATAATTCATTTGCATATAAGGTTTTATGCAACCATTAAATAGTATATTAGAAGATTTTTAATGACATGAAAATGATCACAATGTAATGTGTTTTGAAAAATAAATTACATAGGGGGCTGGCCCGGTGGCCCAGCAGTTAAGTTCACACATTCCCCTTCTCAGCGGCCCGGGGTTTGCTGGTTCGGATCCCGGGTGCAGACATGGCACCGCTTGGCATGCCATGCTGCGGTAGGCGTCCCACATAAAAAGTAGAGGAAGATGGGCACGAATGTTATCTCAGGGCCAGGCTGCCTCAGCAAAAAAGAGGAGGACTGGCAGTAGTTAGCTCAGGGCTAATCTTCCTCAAAAAAAAAGAAAGAAAAAGAAATTACATAAAACCATGTATAGAATTTACCAATGTTTTGAAAATATGTACCCAAAATATTCACAGGGTTACCTCTTGGCAATGGAAGGATTATAGAGGATTTAATCTTGTTCTTTATGTACAAAATTATTTCAACAATAATGATAATGAATGTTATATTTTAGGAGTGCATTCTGAAGCATGCATATTTTGACTTTCCATTTCAGAAGATATATATATAAAATGTGTGTGTTTATAATATATATGATTAGGTATAAAGAGCACTTTGGTTTGCTAATGTCAGATTAACTGTATATCATCTACGTCAGAAAAAAAATTCAGGGTGCTTTAAAGAAAACCTGAAAATGGATCAAGAAAGCTGACAAAGAGTTAAATATTCTGGCATTGAGATTCTGCTCATTTTCATAAAATACACAGTTCTTAAATGTTCATTTTCCTCTGTTTGCATAAAGACTGATAAATCTCGCTCAGGCCTAACTGCATTGATTTGATGATCAAAACAGGCATTTCCTCTTCCTCATGCCAGGAGGGGGCTTTTTTTCAGTAGACCAAACACAAAAGCCTTTCTTTCTAATTTCCCATTTTGACACGAGTGAATAATAACCATCTTTCTACGCCGTACCAGATCTCATTCTAATGAGTATTAAAATCCTTTTTGGAAATGTATTAATGCTCCAGTGCTAAGATCCTTTTGAGAAAGTACTATAGTGTAAAGTCTGAAGAATCAGAAATCCACTTGTGTTTTGCATATGGAAGGCAGACGAGACAATCATTTATTGTGGAGAAAAAAAGCTTTGCTCTATTGGGCTGTTACAAAAGCTGTAATTTTATTTTGAAGTTCTCAAGTTTTGTTCTCCTGGTTTATGGTTTTGTGCTAAAATTATGGCTTCGTAATGGGTTGTAAGGCATACTTTATGCACTGTCATAATTATAAGCTATTACAGTTCATTCTTTGTATCAGGATGGTTTTATGGACATTTAAATGAAGTTTCTGACAATGAAGCTACAGCTTCAATAGTACTACATTATGGCTACACCTGGTGGTGTGCAGTCTCTCCGTTTTTCTATTGTAAACCATTGTGGGGAGGAGAGTGGGATTTAAAACCTCAGCTGCTTGCCTCACACTGTGCCCCAGCACGACATGTAGATTTATCAATCCATTTGTATTTAAATAACTTATATGCTTTTTGCCTCACTGAGCCACAAGACCGTCAAAGAGAAAAATCACTCTGGTGAGTTCAGTTTCCTCTTGCCAAAGAAGACACCTGAAAGTTTGAAAACATAAAACACAGTGAGTCGTTCATCCTTTTCCCTTGACATGAGAAAGTGGCATTGAGATGTTGTTGCTTACTCTCCGATGTTTACATATTAGAAATGGTCTGTTAGCATGTGCCGGAGCCGTTTGTCACAGTATTTATGATATTGTCTATGCTTTCGGTTTCTGATTTCTTATTTAGAGGCTGTTGGAAATAGTCACCTAATTTGCAATCTCCTGCAGTGTAGGATTCAATGAGAACACATCGTTCCAGCGAGGGTGTTGGCTGAGTAGACTCTTGGATAAGGTGTAACTAATAATTTTAAACATCCCATGTGGCAGTAGAGTTTTATTATAGGTGACAAAGTGACCAAGGTTTCAGTAGTTTTGTAAAGGAATTCCATTGAAGTCAATGAAGGATCACGTAATAATATGAAAACGGGATTAAGTACTGAATGCCAAATTTCCACTTAAAATGACCTTCAAGAAAACAAAGAAAATCCAACTGAGAAAAAAAATGTACTAAGAAGACACTATGTGCTCCCAGAGAGCAAGAATGTGAAAAGCATTTACTTAGGGCTCCCGTAGCCCCTTAATCCAGGCCCTATTATGCATAGGAATTAGAGCCCATATGGTCTTCTAGCAAATTGTCCCACATCAGTGGGAGAGTATTTATTTCATCAATGTGAACTAAGTATTTTTAAATCATTACTGAGAAAATACAGCCTTCTAAAGAATATAATGTATTCTTTAAAAAGAAGTCAAAGATACCATAAAAACATCTCACTTGTATTTGGTTGTAGAATCTGTTTGGCTTCCATCTGAAGGACTCCCAGTTCTTGCATATTTTAACACTTCCATAAAGCTGTAAATAAGGGGGTTGCAGCCTGTTTTCACTCACTGCTTTAGAATTCACTAATGAAGACGAGAATGAGGAATTCCAAATATATAAACAGCCCTCAGTGGATGAAGAAATGAATCCTGCCAGATTGATAATTGCCCAGCAAGACTCAAATCTCAGACACCTGCCTGAACTCCCTCCTATAACACAGAAGGGCCAGTGATGTAGGCTTTTTTTAACAGGGAATTATTGCATGATAATTATCCACATCATAAAAATGAATCAGTTGCAAAATTTTGGACATTAAAACAACCATTTTGACTGATTTTGCGCTAGAGGAATTACCTGGTTAATTGCTTGGCCATAAGCATTGATTTGGTGGTTGAAGTTACATTCCTATTAAAACTGTCTTCTGCTTGCTGTGTATACAGCCCAAGTGAATCTCAAGAAAATAACTTATGTACATCTCTAAAAGAGGACACAGCACTTCAAACCAATTAGCCATAATATTTTGAGGCAGTTATTCTTGTGGATAATGTTGTTCATGTGTGGAAAGTGAAGATTAAGACCTATAAATCAAACTGTGTTATTCTAACATCTACTTGAATTCACACACCGGTGAAACTACAAGGCTAATGCTAAGAAAGAAAGGGCAGTTTCTTTGCTCAGAGTTGCCTGTGTTAGCTTTAAAAAAGTACAGAGTACAAACAATATTGTAGCCAGAGAAAAAGAAAAGGGTAAAAATATCAAGAGTACAATCATTCCATTATCCATCACCAGAAATATTTATAAAGTCTGGTCTGTTGTTCCATATGTGTTCATTGTGAGTATTCTTACAGAATTAGCTAATATTAGGAAACTTACATTCTAAAATAGTATTTCCAAACTTTTCTGATAAGAATCAACTTGGGAGCTTATTAAAAGAAAGAAACAAACAAAAAGCAAATTTCTAGGTCGCTCACTCAGAGATTTTGGGAGTCGGTTTATCTGTTTTCATACTTTAATAAACTCTCCTTTCCCCAGGCCCCTTGATTCTTATCAGCTGAGAAATTTGAGGAAAATTATTCTAAAACTGCTGATAAGCAAAATGAAAGTCAATAGCTTGCCAAATCTGTAAAGCACAATGAAAAATTAAATGATAAAATTTTTCTTAAAAAATAAATAGTTGTGGGGCCAGCCCTGGTTGCCTAATGGTAAAGTTTAGCCCACTTCACTTCAGTGGCCCAGGTTTGGTTCCTAGGCTTGGACATCCTCCACTCGTCTGTCAGTGGACATGGGGTGGTGGCAGCTCAAATACAAAAAAAAGGAAGATTGGCAATGGATGTTAATTCAGGGCCAATCTTCCTCAGCAAAAGATAAATAAATAAAAAGTAAATACTTGTAATAAATTGAATGGTTATTCTATACTAGGCAGCTCTATAATAAGGATAAAATCCCATTGGCTAATATTTCGACTTATTTGTGGCTAATACCTTAGCATTCTCAAATTTTAAAATTCGTCAAAAGAATGAATAGAATTTATTTTTTCATTTAAAGGAGAAAATATCCAAATTGTGCATTTTAGAAAGTAATTATTTAAAAATATCTTATTACCAAGTAAGTGATGTTACTTGAAGAAAATTTAAATTGATATGGATATAAAGAATTAAAAATCATCTATAATCCAATTTCCTAAAATTAACTGCTATTAACATTTCATTGAATATATTTCTAGACATTTTTTAGTCATGGAATCTTGATTATAATTAGTTTCTCAATAAATCTCAATTCAACCTTTTTTTCCTTCTCGTGTGGTTGAAGGGGTAGTAAAGGGCATGTTGGCAACTAGCAGAATAAGTGGGCGAGATATAGAGAGAGAATTAATACTATTTTTGGTGCCCAGCTCTCCTTCAAATAATTTTCACACAATGTATGTAAGAACATGTATTTTTCATTTTTTAAATCTTTGTTTCAATGACCAGCTAATCTTAGTTTGTCATTACAGTGGCTAAAACAGACTATTAAAGGGTCAGTCTTGCTTTTTAAATTTATTTTCCTGGTAATACCCTCCAACCAGGCTAGTATTTGGAATGAAGCAGCCATGAAGTTGCGGCTGGTCATCTCTGCCTTGATCAATGTCTTACTTCTAATTGGACCAATCATTATCAATGAGGACCACAGGGAGAGCAGCACTCCCCAGAATATGTCATTGTGTAAGCGTTGGGCACATCCAAGCTTTTCTAAGGTCAGAGGTTTATTTTAATAAAACCGAATTATCAATAGGACTTATGAGAAACCCAAATTGCTTTAAAAATAAGCATTTTCGACCTTTTTTATGAGGAAAGATAATTGTCTTTACTAATTTTATCACAGAAAGGCTTTTTCTTTTTAACTTTTTTGAAGAATAATTGGCAAATATAGTCGTATATATTTAAAGCGTACAACATGATAATTTGATATACATACACATTGTGGAATGATTACCAAGATCAAATTAATGAACACATCCATCGCTTCACATAGTTACACAGGTAACACTTTTGTTTGTGTGTGGGTGGTGAGAATTCTTAAGATCTACTCTCAGCAACTTTCAAGTATACAATACCGTCTTATTAACTATTGACTTTTTTCCAGCTCTTCTTACTTCATTTGCTCATATGTATTTTCCTGCTACTCTCTTTGATTCTTTTTCTTTCATGAATGGATTTCTTTTTAGTCACTTGCATCTCTTGCACATTGTCGACTCAGCTTTCTAAAGCCCTTTTGGTGGAAGGAAGACATGGAGATCTCTCCAACAGCTTTGAACAATGTGTGTGCAACCTGCTGTGAACATTTTAAGAGAAAATGGCAGGTCTCTGCAGTATTTTGCTGCCCTTTTCATCAACAATGTTCCCCAAAGCCTTGAATTTATCAAGTGTTCTATGTGATAAATGTAAATAAATGTCTACAAAGTAAAAATGAGAAACTTAATAAGAATGGTGCAATCCTTGTAATATTGTTGGGATGTGAATTATAACAATAGTTCCTGGAGGCTTGTGTTTAATTTAGGAAGCAGTAATCTTTTATGGAGATGCTCCTGAGCCAAATAAGAATGTTCCAGCAGGGGCAGAAGTTAGGGCAAATGTCTGGAGATTCATCTTGCAGGTGGGTACTAAATTCTCATGCTTCAGAGGAGCCCCTGAAGTTCCAAGAGCCCACCAGCTGTTCCAGAAGCTGCTTGGGAGTTTTAGTCCATTCTACTAGGATGAGCTCCATACACCATTGCTGCCTACATGCCCCTGATTGCTTTGGCTTTCAATTTCAAATGAACAAGCCAAATGCAATACCTGATGGGAAGGAACTGTCCCTAAGAACATGTAAACCAGCACAGCCACCAGGGATAGGTGGATTTTTCTGAATCAGAGAGAGGCTGACATGCCAAAACTGACACTAGTTTGGAAATATAGAACCCACAGACTCCAAGCAGATCGAAGTAAGAGCAGCTGTATTTTATACAGGGAATAAAACAAGAAAGGAAAATAATTTTGGACATGCTGTTTCAAAGAACACAAACTGCATTCACATTTAATGACATAATCGTGATTAATGTAGCTTGGGGACTGGGTAGCCATAACAGGCCTTTATTAATTATCTGAATGAATAATTTTCTTTTCTACCTCTTTTAAAATGTAGAAGCAGATCAGAAGAAATCTAATTAGAAATCAGAACGTCCAAATTTTAATGATGTCTTGAGCAGCTCAGGTTTCTTTTCTGCTTAAAAGTAGTTTCAAAATGAAAGAGAAGAAAATTCAGAGATGACTTTCTGATATAATTAGCTTTTAACCTGCATTTCTGAAATTGGCTATGTCTATGTAATACATTATGAAAGTGATTCAAGATAAATAATCTTTTTTCCTTTAAAAAAGGGGAGAGGGACAAATTGCTTAGAAGTCTTGAAATGTGAATTACGCCAATTGGTCCTTTGGGAAATCTCTCTCTTAGTTCAAACTGATCCCCTTGGGAAACAGTGAATCTCATTGCTTAATAAGCATAATGGAGTTTTTATATTGTACAGAACTGTTGTCAAAAGGGCTACGGATGTACTGCAGAGCTTTTAAAGCTAAGATTTCTGACAGGGAATGAAGACTATTCTGGCTGGACAAAAACATCTCTGTGAAGCCACGTACTTGTCTTTCTTCTTTGAGACTTAGTTGAGGATTTGAAACCCGTATATTTTAAGTTCTTCTGAAAGAATACAGTCCTAATTTTACCAAAATTATACTCTGGCAAACAAATGTACTCTCTAAGACTGAAAACAGTCACTTTACTGATGGAAAAATCCCAGAAGTTTCAGGATCTTGCCTTGTCAATCGACTCTTAAAATAGACTCAGGGAATGATTCCTCCTAGAGTGAATGAAACTGAAAGACTATCATTAGAAAAGAAAATTCCATGTGGATAAAGAGAGAGTTTTATATACCTTTCTACTATAAACACTGGCCCAAAGACGTGAATTTTGTATCCACTGCTACATTTCCAAAGTCAAATCTATTTTGACTTGAACAGAAGATGGGGCAAAGTGTAAAGGTGATAGAAAAGTCACTGTGAGTTTTGTAAGTTATAATTTTTACAGAAACAGGCTTCACAACTTCTCTTTCCCAACTTCTCCCTGAAGAAATTTAAAGGGTGTCTTTGAGTGACAAGAGCTGCGATGAGAAGTACTGGAGACTCAGAGCTCTAGAATGCCCAGCAGTAGAGGTATTTCTGATCACACACATGGACTATGTTACTTATTCTCCAAGCAGACTCTGACAACTCACCCACTGTAAGTCTATGTGGTCAGTAATCAACCCAAGTGATCATGCTTTGCCATTGTCAAGTCCTATTGACACCTATGACTTTCAAAGCCCCATCCTATGCATAATAAAGGTATCATCTAAGTAAATTTTTTGCAAGATGTAAGGTCCATGACATCACTTTGAGTCACTGTTGTGTCAGAAACCTTGTGATGAAGCTGAGACCCTCAGTTATCCTTTTTCTCACCATCACTTTATTAACAATCTTGACTCTTGCCATCGCTTTCTTGACAATCATACTAACAGCAATTCTGGTTTTTGCCTTTCAGTAAATTCTCAGAATACATTTCCCAGGGAACCATGTTTGTGTGTTTCTTTTCTTATTCAGGCATTCATGTTTTAGATACACCTGGGCACTTTCTTGTCAGCTTTTAGTTTCTTTATCTAATTCTGGGCTTTGTTGGGGTCAATGAATGAGTAGTAAATGAAAGAAGGGTTTTGTAACTATACTGGCCCAAATCTAATCTAAACTAGCATTTACCAAAATGTAACAGTGGGAAAGCTACTTAACATCTCTAAGCCTCAGTTTGTTCTTCTAGAAAATAGAGATGATAGCATCTATCTCATAAGGTAATTAATTGGAGGGATTATAATAAGATAATAATGTGTGTAAAACGCTTAGCATAGTGTTTAACACCTGGAGAGTGCCCAATTTATATAAAAAATCTGTTTTTAATACCTAAGCTACTCTCCAATAGAAAGGTACGTTGGAAAATGCTGTTAACTTTTCTACTTCAACACTGCAGTAGACACTCCACTCCAGATGGTTGAATCTATAACCGTCATCAACACATTAGTGAGAAGTCACTCTCTGTGTGTCTGTGGCCCACAAATCCCTCAGTATAGACCTGAGCAGCTCAGGATTAATAGGAGGAGTGTGAACTGAGTCATGAAAGTGCAGCAGCGGATCCTGACTTTATTCACAATTTAGATATTTCGTTCATTGTAGATTTTTCTTGCTTTAATTTTAGGTTTTTTAAATAGTGAATGAAAATATTATTTATCTTGATTACTGATTTTTGGTGCCCTCTTAATTTGTATATCTTAGGTGAATGCCTCACTTGCCTGACCCTGGTCCCAATCCTGGCTCCTGAGTCTTAGGATCTCCTCTGTCCTCACCCTAGCACATGTAGAATGGTGTAAGCCCCTTTGCCTTGAGCTCGCTTCCATCAGTTGATTATGATAGCCCCTAGGGTCATTGCTGACTGTCAGACCCACCATCAGCAGTCACTTGAAAATCCTCCTGTAATATGAAATTGAGTGCAATTTTAGCTCGACTAATGACACTCACTACGAGCTGGTGTCTCCACCCACGCACACATTCCTGACCTCCATTGAGTTACCTGGCCTGAGATGGGACTCCCACCCAACTCTACAGGATGTTTAGGAGAGGTAAGGTGGTCAGTGATCTTCAATTCCCCAGAACATTTAAAGTTCATCCAACAGCAAGTTATAGTTCACTGTCCCTTCTCCTCTGATGAGCTGGACTCAGAATTTTAATGAAAAGAATAAAATATCTAACTAAATTCCATCCTCAGAGACGATTAGGCATTGGAAGAAAACTGACACAATGCGGACAGAATTCTTTCATTCATTCAGCATTATCCTAACTCTAAGACTCATCATTTCGTGTTATCAGCTCCGTTTGATAAGTTAAAACATTGAGGGTGAGAGAGATTTATTTATAAAGAATCCCAATGGAAATTAGAATCAAAGCTATAAAAAGCATCCACAGCTAGAAGTTACTTTTACATCTGAGTCTTTTGAGTCCTTTTCCAAGCTCTTGCAATTACATTGCCTGAGGTGCTCTCCAATTTCCAGTTTAGGAAGAATAAAATGTATCATAATGCTTACAGGTGGCATGGGGTATGCTCCCCAGCCCTGCCCACAGATCTCCACCCACTCTCAGCCAAGCCTCAGATGTTCATGTTGGTCAAGTTATAGCGTGACCTCCTGTCCTGGTTTTAGCACTGGAAGTCTCGCAGCCCAGGCCAACAAGGAGGGTTGGTCTCCCTAGGTGCTGACCGGAAGGGTCCTCCACATTGCAAATGCACATCGACTTTCTTTTCTTGTTGCTCTTCTTGGTTAATTTACTTCTTTAGTGATTCACACAAAATGCATTTAATTTCAGCATTTGCTATTATGATCCATCAATACTCTTAGCTAATGCTTTGAACTTACAATAAGAGATGGGCCTTTGAAATCCCAAAGACAGTCACGGAAAGAAATATGCAAAATCCCAGATGTCCCTTATTTGTCTGAAAACAACCGCAAAAAAATAATAGAGCAAAAAGCTAAAGATACTCTAAATAGACATTATGGAACTATAACTATAAAGCAAGCTTCTTAAAACATAGGTTAAAAACTTAATAAATAAATGAAATACAAGTTAGACCATGTTGATACCACAGGCAAACCTCTGGGCTATCTCCTTATTGCCTCTCTTGCCATTAAAACTCACACTCCTTTATTCATCCTTTTCGCAAACATTGGTTGACCACCTCTTCTGTGCAATGCCTTGTACAGTTGTTGAGACAATAAAGACAAATAAGGCAGTTGAGGCTTATAGCTCAGAAAGGGGAAGTAATATAAATAACTTAGTGCCATACAGATTAGGAGGTGCCATAGCTGAAGGCGGTGCAGCTGGAGAAAACAAAAAGGCAGGAGAAAAGTTTAACTTATTCCCAGGAACATCTGTCCCAAATTGGCCAATATTTTCCAAATTTCAGTCTTTTCTAATGCTCTGCCTAGAATATATTCCCTCCATCTCTGCACATTTCAAAATTCCACATATCTTTCACAGCAAAACTAAAAAGGTTGGGAAGCATATCCTAACCCTCAATCAAGATTTACCATTCATTTGTCTAAAATTTCACAACAGTTAGAATTTACTTTAGTATAACATATTTATTAATGTATTTATGGTTGGTTATATATTCAAGAAAAAGATGATAATCTTACACCGTATACAAAGTGAATTCAAAATTCAGAGCACTAGGGGCCGACCCCGTGGCTGAGAGGTTAAGTGTGTGCGCTCTGCTTTGGTGGCCCAGGGTTTCACCAGTTCAAATCCTGGGTGTGGACATGGCACCGCTCATCAAGCCATGCTGAGGCAGCATTCCACATGCCACAACTAGAGGGACCCACAACTAAAAATACACAACTATGTACCGGGGTGCTTTGGGGAGAAAAAGGAAAAATAAAATTAAAAAAAAATTCAGAGCACTAAATATTTAGAAATCAACAGAAAAAATATTAGGCAATATTTCTTTGATCATAGAATGGAGAGAATTTTCTAAGCATGACAGCAATGAAACAAACATTACAAAGATAAAATATCATTTAGAATTCTGGTTGTATTTAACAAGAACCCATATGAAATCAGTTTAAGCTGAAAAGGGGAATTTATTATATGTATATTGAGAATCAAGGGCAAAGATATGGGTGGACTCCAGAAATAACGAGAAGCAGAGACCTGAACCCCATTAAGAATTTTTTTTATCTCTGCCCTTCTCTGTGCATCTCCCTCATTCTCATCACCACTCATGGCTCCTTCCCTTTCTCTAATCAATCTGGTGAAAGGCAGTGTGCTGACAGCTGCTAAGCTTTCAATCTTATGGCTTGGATACCTGAAGAGAGATGGACTCACTTTCTCTTGATCCTGGTACAAAGGTGTCCAGCAGGGGAGACATTAGCATTTGTTGAAACACTAAGCTGTCACCGTAGCATAGCGCAGCGACTTCTGCCTCATTGCGAGAATGGTTCAGATGCCTGAGTGAGAAGGAGTTTCCAAAAAGAAGAGAAGAAGTAAACATATTCACTGTAAAAAGATAGATTGAATTACATAAAAATATGAAACTTTCATAATCAGAGAAAAGTTAAATAAAATTCAAAAGCATAGCAAATTAGAAAAAGTATCTGAAACCATTATGGGAAATAATTTCTTTCTTTAATGCATAAACGCACGAGATAAATATGGATACCTTACTCCAAATGGGTAAGGACCAGGACTTAAGAATTGGCAAAAGAAAAAATACAATGAAATACAACAGGACATTGTGGGAAAATATTCAGCCTGATTAAAAGTCAATGAAATGTGAATTTAAATAACCATCAATTGAAAAGATTTTGCCTAGGGAATTGATTTCTTTTTATTTAAAATGCCTAGAAATTCAGAGAAATGTGCACTTTCATATACTCATGGTAGGCGTGTAAATTGATGCAATCTTTCTTGAGGACAATTAGGTAATATGCATCAAGACCTTTAAAAATGAATGTATTATTAAACCCTGAATTTCATATAAAAGAATTGGGGAAATAGATGGGAAAATATTTTTTTTCACATGGACATATTTATTGAAGTATTATTTGTGATAGAAAAGAATTGGAAATAAAGAGATGTCTAACAATAGAGTCACCTAAACAAACTTTTGTTTTTTGAGATGGAATATTATACAACACTATAATTATATTTTAGTGAACATTAAATAACATAGAAATACTAATAAGAGAAAAAACACAAAAATACAAACTTTTATGTACAATATGGTTCTAGTAAAGATCTACATATAGCAGAAAAGATGTGAAGAAAATACCTCTAAATCTTGATATTGTTAACTCTCTGAGTGGTAGAATTTTAAATTATTATTTTTTCTCCTTTTGTCCGTAGTTTCCAAACTTTCAGTAATGAACTTGAGGTGCTTTCATTTAAATTAGGAAAACGAAATATTTAAAGAAACTTCAAACTTTGAAATTGAAAAGTAGCTCTAACTTTTGAGTCAATGAGAAAATAATATACGTGTTTTAAAAATATCTATTAAATATCAAGAATGCAAAAAGATATGTTAAAATGTGTGAGATACAGCCAAAGCTATATGGAGAAGTTAATATGCAAACTCAAATGCTTTAATAAATTAAAACACGTGTAGGTAGATTTATACATTTTTTAACAGCTAAAATGACAGAAAGTATTTAGGTAAAAGAGAAATCCACAAAAGTCACACTGATGCTATTTTTTGATATCTCAAAATGGCAAAAAAACTGATTTATTGGCGTTTATCATGAAGGGAAGAGTTACTGCTTCCTTACACTAGATATTTATCATGTTTTTGCCTGACAAAATAAGATAAAAATTAATATACTTGATTTTCAACCTCATATTTTAAGAACTGTTGAGCTCAAAAGAATGCTAACATAATTATATAATAGCTTCAGCCTTTAATTCAGGTATAGCCAATGCAATAAGAAAAATATAAATGATGGCTATTTGGAGATGATTATATTATAAGAAAACTCAACATAATAAACAGAAAATTAAAGTATTTAATAATGGCCCGAGAAGACAAGTAGATGTAGATACAAACAAAACAATAAAATCAATTACAATTGTATTTGTCAATTATTCTTCAATAAAGTTGGGGAAAAAATAAAATTTAATAATAAAAAAGAAAATATAAACTAATTTTTTGCTGAAGAAGATTTGCTAACATCCGTTGCCAATCCTCCTCTTTTTTTTTTTCCTTGAGGAAGATTAGCCCTGAGCTAACATCTGTACCAATCTTCCTCTATTTTGTGTATGTGTACACCTCCACAGCATGCATGGCTGGTGAATGGAGCTGGTCCACACCTGGGATCCAAACCCGAGAACCCCTGCCACCGAAGTGGAGTGTGCAGAACTTTAACCACTTGGCTGCTGGGCCAGACCCAAAAAAAGAAAATATTATAAAAGATCAAGCTCAGCTATCAAAAAAAACCACCTAAAATATCTGGGAAAAAATATTACTGTATGACTTGCTTTTGAAAACTATAAAATAAAACTAATAAATTTCTTGATATAAAATCCATGTTCTTAGACAGAAAGACAGGATTTTTTAATATTTCCAAAAAATAATTTATATATTTAATGATATTCTCAAAAGAAATCCAATGAATAAATAGGCAAAAATTTTCAATAAAATATAGTATAAGAAGAGTAATTTGAGAGGAAGAGTCATTTACCCAGCAAACGTTAACACTAGTATTAACACAATACGATGCTAGCATATATATAGGCAGAAAGCACAGAATAGTCTGGAATTTAAATTATATGATAATTCAATACATCATGAAGGTGGTATGACACATCAGTAGGTAACTATATAAATATATATAGCGTATATAATTATATCAGCTTTCTCCTAATATACACCAGAATAAACTTCAAATGTATTAAATAACTAAATTATAAAAAATAAAAATCTTTAAAAAGTCCTAATGGTAATTATGTACGTGACTATTTGTCAATTGGGTGGCTAGAGGAGAAATTTTTAATTGTAAATATTCCAACAGTTTCACAAAGCTGTATTCGGCTGCTGTAACAAATGACTCCTCCCCAAACAGAAGCTTTGAAGAACCAAAGATGTTTTCTTCCTGAAATGGCTGTGTGAGTTTGTTGCAGACTCTGCTCCACATGTCTTCCCTCTAGACCCCAGGCTGATGGAGCAACTGTTACCTGTGTTGTCCCTGGGACAGATGGATACAGATGACAGCTCTGGGTGGTCTGTCACTGGCAGTTAGCGGTCTGTCCAGGAAGTGACACTCGTAACTTCCTCTCACAAGTCATTGGACAAAACTAGCGACTCAGCGCCATCCAATCCCCAGGTAGGTGCCATGCCTTCATACATTCAGAAGGGAAAGAACCAGAAATATTAATGACTACTACAAATGTGCTATGTTTCAAGGGAAAAAATCTATACATTTGACATGATAAAAATTTAAACATTTCTTTGTCTAAAAATCTAATCAGCCTTGAGAGCTGAATAATAAACTAAGAAACATTTGCAACAAAAAGGTCAAAGATTTTAAATCGTTATGAGTAAGAGATTAACTTACATCAATAATGAAACCAATGATATCTCAAGGTAGGAAAAGGCAAAAGGCTAGAACAAGTAACTTAAAATTACAGACGTGCAAATAGGCAGTAAACAAGTTTTAAAAATTAAAGTCTTCCTTATTCAGAGGGATGTGTGCTTTCTGTCACAAATTGGCTTGAAAACCATACGGATCTTCAGTGAGGTTGCAATTCAATTGGTATTTCTACACAGTGGATGCAAGTATTAATTGGTCAGCCTTTGCTTCTGCATGGCAATTTAGCATTATATAATAAAAGCTTAAATTGCTTATAACTTATGATCTAAAAACTGCGTTTCAAGGCATTTTTCTTTCTCCCAGCAAAATCATGGAAAGCACCGAAGGTTAATCAGAATTGGATTTGTAACAGTGAAGAATTAACAACCCACCCAAAAAGTGAGGTTGATTAAGTAAACCATGATATATCCAAACAGTGAAATATTAGACAATCATTAAAAATAGGGCCTATCTTGGAAAGGAGATGCCTATTTATATGTGTTATATGAAAACGGCAGGAGATAATAGAAAGGCATCATCTTAAATGTTTCAAAGAAAATTCAGATATGTATGGGAAAAAAATGGAAGGAAATTCACCAAAATGTTAATAATAATTGTTTCACAGTGGTTTGATTGTATTTTGTTGTTTTTACCTTGCTTTCAACTTTTTACCCAATTTACATGTTTGTGTTTTTAAAGTAAAATTATTTAGAAAAAATAATGTTTGCACATACACCAGACAGTAGTGTCCATTGTGGGAGTTCACTGAGTGCAGTGTATTTTTAAATATATGTAAATGAACAGCAAATAGAATTTCCAGATTTCAGTACTTTTACAATAAGTAGTGCATGTTTCCCAAAGTTCCTATTAGGGGCATTCCAAACACAGATCCCTCTGTGACGTGAGATTTAACTGTGCTTTATTTTTTATCAACTTGTAGCTTTCCTGGATATGTGTATTAGTCAAGTTTCTCTCTCTTCATTTGGGACCTAAATGTTTCACAGAAAGATTTTGTCTGAGAAACAGAAACTTCCATAGAGTTTATTCATTATTCATGTCAGTGCAAACTCTGTTCATTTTATAGTATTGGATCTTAAATGTGACTGTGAGAAAATCTGGGAGAGTATGCTTAACGGAAATACCTTCTGGACTCTGGGATATTTGAACAAAAACAACGAATTCAATCTGAGATTTTTTTAAATTGATGTGTAAATATGTGAGTGTTTAAATCTGAGATTCTGTAGCTTTTTAGATGTTCTAAAACACTATCACACAATTTTTAAATCAGTGAATGAAAAATTTTGATGAAAGGATTTTTAAATTTTTCAAATAAATGTGCAGAGATGTTAAGAAAAAACAATGGAAAATAACAAGAAAAAGATAAGAAAATGTAGCAAAGGGCTTTGCATTTTTAAACATTCACATTAGATGTCAAAGACTTGCATCCTGTCCACAATGTCTCTTTGAGATGATTCATTAAAAGATGTCTTTTCTGAGGGGCTGGCCCAATGCCATAGTGGTTAAGGTCATGTGTTCCCCTTCAGCAGTCAAGGGTTCACTGGTTCCATTCCTGGGTGTAGACCTACAGACTGCTCATCAAGCTATGCTGTGGCAGCATCCCACATACAAAATAGAGGAAGATTGGTAACAGATGTTAGCTCAGAGCCAATCTTCCTCAAGCAAAAAAATAGCCTTTTTTTCATAGAAATCTATATTTTACAGACCATCTTCATGCTTAGGTTATTTTTGTAAATGGAAAAAGGAGGTAAAAATTGATGGCATAAATATAATGTTCATTTTTCAAAAAGCAGTGTCATAATTAGAGGGTTTATATTTCTTATCAAGTACCTAATGTCTAATTTTTCATAAAAGTGAGCACCAAAACAACATTTAAGATTGCAAATTATTTCAGTCAGTCCCAAGGAAAACAGGTCATTGGATGAAATATTTTTAAATGTGTTTTTCGGGATAGCAATTCCATGGCATGTCCCAGTTACAAGGAAAACCATCCTATAATCAAAAGAATTTGAGGAGCACTGGGTTAGACAGAGTCAAATTGCCTTCTTTTCTGAGAGACTTTTATATGTTATTGCGCAGTGTGAACTTCCAGAAAGGGGTGATGCTAACCGATGCTTCCCACATATATTTGACCACGGAACTCCCTGGGTGTGAAGCATCTCATGGGTGACTTCTGCGTACACACATTGGTAAATACTGCTCTGTGGGAGCTGTGAGCTTCCATTTGTTCCGGCTTCAGCCATCAGTTCTCATCTTTAGCAGCAATATTTCCTTCTCAGCAAGAAGAAATTTCAGCTTGAGAAATAGCAGAAATTGGAGGGAAGAAAACTAGAAAATTATGATGAAGTGTATAACACAGCTTCCCTGGAACTACAGGCTATGTACTTGGCATATTCCATTTATTTAATAATAAGTAGATAAATGAAATTTGAGCCCTTTAGGAGGAATACGTGTCATTTAAATGAGATGTTAGAAGCTAAAAATGTAACTGCTCTCAAGAGATATTAGAGTGATCACAGACTTTCTTAAGAATAAAAGTTTGTCATGAATCCTTTGGCAATATTCCTGGTTCTCATCTGAAATCTACAGCTGAATAGGAGATGAACCAGTCCTCCATGATGTTAAGGTGCTGGCAGCCTGATGAAAAGTGAGCATTTAGAGAGCATCAGAACTTTGAGTGCTTGGAGACAATGGGCCATCATGGTTGGGAGAGAGTGAGCAATTATGCTGAAAAGACAGTAATGGCGAAATTCAAGGTGGGCAGATTCTATGTGACTCAACAACCACCCTCATTCCCTCCTACCTCTCTCCTAAGCCTCTTTGTCTTGGTAGAACATACAACTTTAGCAGGCAGGGTGTTAAGGCACAAAGAAACTGAAGGGTCGTTTCTTGGGGGACAATGTACTATGTCCAAATCATTGCCTTTAGTTCTGGCAGAGAGGGCAAGTAACTGTAAACACTGTCCCCACCCTCCAGGAACAGACTCCCAGCTTACGATTGTATACCCGAATAAATTCCCCAAATAAGCCCTAGATTATATGTTATCAAAAGAGAGGGAAGAGTTCACCTCTTGCTGGAAGAATCAGGAAAGACTCCACACTGGAAGGGACAAAGTGTGGGCTTCTTGTTTTGTTGACGGAATGATTGACAACTGTACATAGTTTCCTTCTCTGTAATCTACCACCAAAAGTTCAACCTATCCCAATAGACTGGAAGCTCTGCTGAGGGCAAGAACCAAGTGCTTTTCATCTTTGTATGCTCCCTGCTCACAGAATAGTTTTAGACATTAGTAGATGGCAAATAGTGCTTGATGAATTGAATTAAACTGAAAATCGAAAATCAGTGGAATAGAGTATCTTTGGCCTTAGAAACACATATTTTCTTTTTTAATGTGGAACTCAAATGTATTAAGAAAGATCACTGGCAGCATCTGCTAAACTGCCCATAACCCATAACATTCCCCTTAACTGGCCTTTCCCATAACTGGCTACCCTCTGAAGCACGTGAGGAATTCTTTACTCCATGGAAGTATTTTGCTTCCTCCTCAAAGGCCCTTTCTATTGAATTCAAGCAGCTCTCTCTTTGAGACATCAGGGAGAGAACTTGTATGTGGTTATCATCTTAGGGGAGAATCAAACCCCATTGTCCCTCTTCAAAGGACACCAGTGTCTGAAGACAGTTCTAGAAGGTTTGGGCAACAGCCAGATTATTGAAGCTGTCCTTGTCCTTGCCCACAGCTCTGTGCTTACCCAGAACTTCTTCTAAGGTAAAAATGCAGGTACACGTTGTCCATCCACTCTCTATTAGGTCAAGGAATGCCTGCTTCCATCGAAATTCATCTAGCATGAAATCTTTATGAAGATTTGTGTTGGTCTCCAAAAGTAAAACAAGAAGAGGTAAGCTGAGTAGGGAAGAAAGCATTTATCTAAGGGAATCTTAGAATTTAAATGTGTAGCCTTGAAACTAAAGGTGCAGTAAATACAGGCCTATAGTAAATTGCTTATGATATAATAAACTAGAATTATGGATGTGGCAATAAAGAGAGGCAATATAATATTATATATTTAAGGAGCAGCTATCAGCAAAGGAATAGATCAAATTGCCATCTTGTTTTCTGTTGATAGCTTCTGGAATGGTTATTATTCCACAGGAATGCAAAACAGGGGTCCACATTGCTGAAGCTTTCCATTTCTCGATTGTCGGCTAATAGTTTCACCCTTCCTTCCCGAGTGACCTCACAATTTGTCACAATGGGCACACAGCAGGTAGTTAACAGAGTAAGCAGGGTTTATTTGTACAATAATATCTTGGCCCTGTCATATTCAGAATAAAATAGAAAAATGTAATAAAACAAAGAAAGCCAACGTGTTGTGTGGCACAGCTACTTGCTTTATTTGCGAAATGAAGTTAGAGAGCGAGAGATTGTGATTTGAGGTACTGAATGAAGCAACATTTTACGAAGAGGAAAGAAATACAGTAACTAAAAGCAACTACTATTGAAACTTTCTTAAGACAAGTAGGATACTGTATTAGTTTTCTGGGGCTGCTATAAAAACGTCCCACAAACTGAGCAGCTTAAAACAACAGAAATGTATTGTCTCATTGTTCTAGAGGGCAGAAGTCTGAAACCAAGTTCTCAGCAAGGTCCTGTTTCCTCTGAATCTCTAGGGAAGATTCAATTCTTTCCCTCCTCCAGCTTCTGGTGGCTGCAAGCATTCCTTGACTTGTGACTGTTATCACCCCAAACTCTACTTCTCTCTGTCTCTTCTTGCTCCTGGGTGGTATCAACCAGTCTTATGGCTTTAAATGCCACCTAAACATTGCCTTTGGTGATGACTCCCAAATTTCTATCAACAGGCCAGACCTCTCTCACGAAATCCAGATTGGTATACGTAATGTCCCAGTTGACGTCCCACTTGGATTTGTAATAAGCATTATAAAATAATCTGCCCCAAATCAAGCACCTGCACTTTCTGCATCTTGATGAATGGCAATTTCAGGCCAAAAAATCTGATGTCATGCTTAACTCTCTTTTTCTTACTTATAGTTCATCAGCAAATCCTGCCTGCTCCACCTTCGATTTTTGTCTAGAATTCGTCCACTCTTTGCTGCACCCAGCACCACTAATCTGTAACAAACTGGCAGCATCTCCACCTGGATTAGTGCAGTCACCTCTTATTACAATAGCCTATTATTGCCACCACTTCAGTGGCAGATGTCTCTGCTTCTGCTCTTGCCCCTCTCCTCCCCTCAGTTCATTTTTAATATAGAAACCACAGTGAGTTAGAAAAACCCCTATCCTCCTGTGTTTCTCCTTTACTCTCACACTTCTATCACACTCACAACACTTCTGGTCACCAAATATGTAGGGTTTTCCCTATATCAAGCAATTCTTTGTGACATGAGCTGAGTGTCCTACAATTTAACTCAATTCTGACACTAGCTACCTGGAGATAGCATCAGAGCCCACTGGTGAAAGGCTCAGTCCTGTGAGATTGCCCTCAACTTCAGTGCCAATAGCTGACAGGAAGTCCACAGGTTACCCACAGCATTTGTTTGAGTTGGCTACAAATCAGAGGTTCCCCTGACCTCCTCCCCCTTGCATTCGATTATTTGCTAGAATGGCTCATAGAACTTAGGGAAACATTTCCCTACATTTACTAGTTTATTAAAGGATATGACAGAACATACAGATGAACAGCGAGGTGAAGAAATATGTAGGGTGAGGTCTGGGAGGGGTCCCAGCGCAGGAGCTTCTGTCCTCATGGAGTTGGAAAATGTTACCTACCGGGTATGTGGATGTGTTCACCAACCTGGAAGGTCTCCAAACCCTGTTCTTTTGAGTTTTTGTGGAGGTTTCATTCCATAGGCATGATTGATGAACACATTGGCCATTGGCAATTGGTTCAACCTCCAGCCTCTCTCTCCCCATCAGAGGTCAGGGGGTGGGACTAAAAATACGAACTCTCTAAGCTTATGGGTTGGTTCTCCTGGTAACTAGCCCCAGCCTTATGGGGGATGCAAAAGTCACCTTATTAACATAACAAAAGATACCTTTCCTCCTCTCATCACTTAGGAAATCCAAGGGTTTTAGGAGCTCTGTGCCAGGGAAGGGGACGAAGACCAAAAATATATTTCTTATTACAAATCACAATATCACACATGGTAATCCTCTTGAAATATGTCATATCATTCCACTACTCTGCTCAAAACCCTCCAGTGGCTTCTCATCTCACTCAGAATAAAACCCAGAGTCCTGTTGTGGCCTAAAGACCCTCTGTGATTTGCTCCAATGTACCCCCATCACTGCCCTGAGCTCATCTTCTACCAGACCAAACCTGGCTCACCCCGCTTCATCCTCACTGCTCCCCAAAATTAACACCAGGCAGCTCCCACATTAGATCATTCTGTTCCCTTATCCTGAAATGCTCTTCTCTCGATATCTTCAGTACAGTTTCCTCATTTCCTTCAGGTATTTACTCAGAAGTTGCCCTCTTAGAGAGATCTTTCCTGACCTCTCACCTGGAAATGCCAATTCCCTACTTCCTGTTTGTAATCAGTTCCCCTTCTAGAATGTAAGCTCCAAAAGTCATATTTGTGTCTATTTTGTTCACTGCTGTATCCCCAGCGCCTAGTACAATGACTGGCTCATAGTAGGCTAGGCATTTTGTAAATAAATGGATAAATGAGTGGATGAATCATTGAATGAATGAATAAATGAGTTCTTCACCAGAGCCATAGACATGGCATATGCAACATCAGTTGAAGGAAAAAGCAAAACAAACAACTAAATATATGTGGGGGTATAATTTTATTGCATTTCTGAAATGGTTATTATTGGATTATGTTCATATCACAAGGTAAGTCGAATCAAAACAATGTATTCTTTTCACAGAAACAAGATTGAATGTCATCGCTTTCATGGGTTTTTTTCTCATCATCAAATGAGATGGATTTCCTGGCACAATGGAGCATTGTTTTTCTTAAATTCCTTTTGGGAAGAAGGGGGTAAATTTCATATTTCCCACTCATCACTCATTATAGGCTCCATCTAAAGGGAGCTGGGGTGGAAACAGTAGATGACAGGAGAACTGCTCCTCTTTAAGACACACACCTGTAACAAGGGCCTCAATTTCCCCCGCATTGTACTTGCACTAACTCTGAGTGGGATACCTGCCTGCTCTATGGAAAGCTGGGCACCACCCAGTTGTCTTTTGTCAGGACTAAACACAGCTTTCTTCAGGAAAAACACATAGGTACTCCAAAGTAGTGCCTAATAGATACTTGTCGAACTGAATTAAATTATAAGCCATGAAGTTAGAGGAAAGGATCTTTGGATGAAGGCGGCAATTTGAAAGCAAGTTAGGAAGCAGGTTATTAACTATCCTTGAAATCTAAAACAAGACAATCAATCAGTGGAAACTAGAGCCAGCTGAGTCCTTTCCATATACAGATTTCTGGACCTCATCCTCTGACATTATGATTCTGTACATATGGGAGGGGTCTAGGAAAAGTTTGGAAGCAGTTGTTTTAGGCTTACCTTAGGTATACTTCAAACAGCACAGCATTCAGTCTTAGCCTTCTCTAGGTGCTGCCTTTTGCCTACAATGGTCATGTTGTTGACCCAACAGTAGTAGAGTTTATGATAATGAGCAATCCTCTTGGAAGTCTAGATGGAATTGTGTGATGCAAACCACAAGCCCTCACTTGGCCCCCGTCTTTCCACCACTATCCCCCAGTGAAGGCAACCTGCTCCCTATGCAGGACGTAGCCATCTGTGGTTTCCATCTGTGTCCATGTGGTCACAAAACACTACTGCTTATGTCCTAGCCTGATCTTACCAGTGTAGGAGTCTACCCAACAAAGACAGAAACACTCCCATGGTAATGGAACTCTCCTACCTAAATTTGTGCTGAAATTTCAAGTCAGTTCCACTCTGCTTACCTTAAAGCACTGAAACATACATTCAGAATTCTGTTGGAAAATGATGTTAGAGGCATAGATGTAATTTCCGCTAAAATTGTCCATTTTTTAATTTCAAAGTCCCTGGGTAAAAAAGCAGATGATGTATATCTTTGTCAGCTCAGGCTGCTATAACATATACCACAGACTGCATGGCTTAAACAACAAATATTTACTTCTCACAGTTATGGAGGCTGTGAAGTCCAAGTTAAGGTGCTGCAGGTCCTGCTCTGGTGAGAATCCACTTCCTGGCTTGTAGATGACCTTCTTCTCTCTTCTTTTCACGTGGTGGAGAGAGAAAGAAAGAGCTAGCTCTCTTCCTCTTCTTGTAAGGACACTGATATCATCATGAGGGCTCCATTCTCATGACCTAATTACTCCCCAAAGTCCCTACCTCCAACTATTATCACATTAGGGCTTCCATATATGAATTTGAGGGGAGATACAAACATTTAGTCCGCAGCTTTCTGCCCTGGGCCCCTCCAAAATTCACATCCTTCTCACATGCAGAATACATTCATTTTATCCCAACAGCTCCAAAGGTCTTAACTTGTTCCAGCATCAACTCTAAAGTCTAAAGCCAACTGTCATCTAAATTTTATCTAAATCAGATACGAGTGAGATTCAAGGTACAATTATCCTAAGGCAAAATTCTTCCCCAGCTGTGAACTTGTGAAACCAAACAAGCTATGTGCAAAATACAATGCTGGGACAGGCGTAATGGACATTCCCATTCTAAAAGGGAGAAATCAGAAAGAAGAAAGAGGTGACGGGTCCCAACCAAGTCCAAAACCTAACAAGACAAACTCCAAGAGAGCTTAAGTTTTGAGAATAATCCTCTTTGGCTCGATGATCCGTCTCTTGGACCCACTAGGGGGCAGCATCAATCCCACAGCCTGGCAGGGCACTGGAGTGGCTCTCTATGGTGACAGGGCCCACATTATGGCTTTGCCCAAGGAATCCACACCCCTAGGGCTTCCCTGGGCAGCCCTGCCCCCACATCTCCAAGTGGCCTTGTACGAAAAAAGAGTTGTTTTTGACTTTCACAACTCCTCCAGAATGTGGGCACCCTCCTTATTGTTTCATACTCTTTGTTTAGTGACTACCTGTGGCACTTTTTCTCAGGTGGGTGATGCAGAGTGTAAGGGAGAAACTCTTTCACATTAGCCTTCTTGGTACCAAGATCTATCCTTCCCAGCAGAGAACAACAGGGAAAAACTAAGACAATGACTCATAGGCCCTTGGAAACAAAGCCTAATTACACATGTTTATTAAGAAAAGGTGTTCATTTTCCAGGACTTATGTCTATCTTCTAGTTTATAGGATATTAGATTTTACTCTTATCGTTTTAAATGACACAAATATTCACACAGGTAGTCAGAGCCTGACTCAAAAGATCCAACTTCTTCCACTTTCTGACCTTTCAGTTTGGACAATGTGTCTAAATCATTATTTGCCATAACATCAGGTTGCAAACAGTGGGTGAGACGGGGGAACACTTGGGGGGTATATATTCATGACAACCTTGACCCCTGTTTAAGCTTCCTGTTGGTGATAAGACAGAAGTTAGCCACCTTGATATGGGCTCAGTGAGCTGAGGAGTTGAAAGAAAGATTTCTTGGACTCTCGAGGTCTGGCAGTAGTGCTCCTTTATTCAGAGAATAGCATGGGAACAGGACCTATGGGCAGCGAAGAGCTGCAAACATGGATTGAGGGTAGGGCTAAATTTAAGGCGTAGGTATGTGAGTTATCTCTTTACAAGACAAAGGAAACATCATGTAAAAAAAAAGTCATTAAAATAGTATCAGTGTAGGTAGGGTCTGGTTATTGGGTGGTCCTATAACTTAAGAATCAAATCTGATCAGGTCAGGACGT
Source organism: Equus przewalskii (assembly GCF_037783145.1). Classification (NCBI taxonomy): domain Eukaryota; kingdom Metazoa; phylum Chordata; class Mammalia; order Perissodactyla; family Equidae; genus Equus; species Equus przewalskii. The sequence goes on along the minus strand of NC_091857.1, from coordinate 26,667,833 downwards.
CCCAGGCTTCCAGAAGATGGTATAGAGTGGTATGCAGGGCAGGATGCCTTAGGCTTTTATCCCTGAGGCAGCCTTGATCCTCATCAACCTAACCATATTAAGAGGGTTCTGATTCCAATTCCAACATAAGTATGTGCGGCGGCACAGGGAGGTTGGGGTTTCCCCACAGCATCAAGCAGTTCTCTGACACCAGCTGGGTATCCTACAATTCAACACCATTCTAATACTATCTACCTGGAGATAGCATCAGATTCCTCAGGTTAAGGGCTCAGTCCTACAAGACTGCCCTCCACTTCAGATGCCAATAGCAAATCCAGGTTGTCACCTGTGCTTTCTGGCTGACTGACCATAGATTGGAGGTTCCAGTGATGCCTTCCTTGGGTTTGACTAACTTGCTAGAGTGGCTCACAGAAGTCAGAGAAAATTTTTGCTTACTAGATTATCAGTTTATTATAAAAGGATATAACTCAGGAACGGCCTGATGGAAGAGATTCCTAGGGCAAAGTATGGGAAAAGATCCTAGCAGGTCCTCCATACCCTTTCCAAACCCACGACTCTCCTTAAATCTCCAGGTGTTCACCAACCTGGAAGCTCTCCAAACCCCATCATTTTGAATTTTTATGGAGGCTTTATTACACATACATTGTAGGGGAGGAAGACATATCCTCTACCCTGCTGGTCCTTCTGGCTGGGCTACAGATTAAATTCACGTGAGACAAAATAACAGGAGAAAATCAAACAAAGCTTTGTAACATGTATACATGAGAGAGACTCAGGAAAACTGAGCAACTCACCAAAATGGTGGAGGTTCTCATCTTAAATTCGATCTTTGGCTAAAGACAAAGAAGGATGTTAGGGGTAGTGGTTTGGGACTTCAAGGGGGTAGAAGGCAATTTACATGAAGATGGAAATGGAAATGCCAGGCAATGGGACCTGAGAAACTCCTTTTACGTTACATTACAGTTATCTTGTGGTATTAGCTCCTTCCTGGAACAGGTCCTTCTATTTTAAATTTTTTTAGTCACTTGGGGGAGGAGGTCAAAGTTTCTTTCACTCTTTTGTTCCTAAAAATAATCAAGCCAAAGAGACACATTTTGGAGTGCCCAATTCTGATCCTCCACAACAGGACTGATCTCAGCCTCCACCCCTCTCACCTCCCCAGAGGTCAGGGGAGCAGGACTGAAAGTTCCAGCCCTCTAATCGCATGGTTGGTTCTCCTGGTAACCAGCCCCCATCCTTAGGAGTCTTCCAGAAGTCACCTTATTAACATAACAAAAGACATTTTTATTGTTCTCATCACTTAAGAAATTCCAAGAGTTTAGGAGTTCTGTGCCAGAAGTTGGACTGAAGACCAAATATATATTTCTTATTATAAATCATAACATCACACATAACCAGTCTACAAGGACCAGTGTGTGATCTGTACTCACTCAATCTAATTCACATAAGAGAAAATATTTTCACGTAATTTGCACAACAGAAAGTAGGAAAACTAGCTATATATTAAAAAATAAATAATACTTCTTATACTTTGGGTACTGTTGGGCCCAGGGCAGCCTACCCCAAAGTATCCCACAATAGCCTATCAATTATTTTGAATTTAAGTTACTTGAGAAGCGAAAAGGGCATTCTGAGCCTCCTGTCTCTGTTCTCTCTGAATGCAGGAAATAAATCTCCCACGTGAAAGGTGCTCTCCTGCATCCTGATTACCAGAGCTAGGAACTCAGGGCTGAGAAGCCGCGTCAACAAACCTTCCTAATTTACTACCTCAAGTCTAATCTCTGCTTAAATTCCTCACTAATCACATACCTCAAATCTAACTTTCTTTGTCTTGTCATTCCTCACAAATTTATGTTTCTTTGTTTAAAAGATATATATACTGCCTGCTTTATTCACTCTCATAGCATCATTTCTTTATGATCTCCAATACATACATATTAAACTGGGTTTTTCTCCTGTTAATCAGGTCTTGTGTCAATTTTATTATTAGTCCAGCCATGAGAACACAAGAAGGGAAGAAAGAGGATATTCCCTCTCCAACAGTACATATGAGGTGTGACCATGAGTGATGAAAGTGAACATGGAAAACAGGCACGTGGATTTTGAGGTTTCTCACCCTCCTGCACTCCATCTGCCACGCTCTACTTCTCAAGAGTTACAGTAAAAAGAAAAAGCTGCTTCTTCATCTTCACTTCTGCTTTCTTTCCTCACCGGCTGACTTGACTTAGGCAATTTAGAAAAAATAAGGTGATGGCAGAGTAGGGAGGCTGTCCCTTGAGCCTAAGCTAGTTTCTCAGTTTCACTTTTCCTAACCCTTCCATGGCCCATTGAATTTTAAAGGGAAGTCATGCTCAGCTCAGCTTAAATGAGAAAAAGAGAGAGAAAGAGAGAAAGAGGGAGGCATTGTTGTTTAGTGCTGTCAAGTCGGCTCCTACTCCTGGCGACCCTATGAATGAGTGATGTCCACATGTCCTGTCCTCAACAGTGCTACCCAGCTTCTGTAGACTCATGCCTGTAGCTTCTTCTGTGTTAGTGATAAGGATTATTTTGGGCTGGTTGCTTTTGAAAACTGCAGACAGGAAAGAGGCTCTGAAAAGTGGAATTTGCTTGCCTTTTGTTAAGAGACATTTACATTTGTAAGGGAGGTCTCCATCTGTGGGGTTGTCTCCCTCTCTGCACCAGGAAGAGAGGGGGATGACCTTATCTCTAGAAACTCTTAATGGGGAAGGCAAGGACATCCTGACTTAATCCAATCTGGTTCTTATCTAAAGTTATAGGACCACCCAATAACCAGACCCCACCTGCACTGATACCATTTTAACAACTTTTTTAATGTAATCTTTCCTTTGTCTTGTAAAGAGATAATTCACATTACGTATACCTTAAATTTAGCCCTACCCTCAACCCATGTTTGCAGCTCTTCCTGCACATGGGTCCTGCCCCATGCCTGCAGCTCTTACTGCCCATGGGTCCTGTCCCCATGCTACTCCATGCTATTCTCTGAATAGAAGAGCACTACTCCCAGAGCTTGAGAGTCCAAGAAATCTTCCTTTCAACTCCTCAACTCACCGAGCCCGCATCATTAGGAAAAAAAGAGAAGAGTAAGGCCAAAGGGAGGGAGAAGAGCAGAGAAGGAAAAGGAACAGAGGAAGCACTGAGGTAGGGATTCCTCCTCTCAAAATCATGAGATCAGGGCATCCAGATGACCAAGGCCAGAGGTTCACTACATGGAGAACTCCAAAGACCTGAAACATCTTATTGACAAGCCCACACCCACAAATCAAAAAACAAAAAAACTCATGCAGGTGCTGGCCCAGTGGCGTAGTGGTTAAGTTTGCACGTTCTGCTTTGGCAGCCCAGGGTCATGGGTTTGGATCCTGGGCGCAGACCTGCACACCACTCATCGAGTTGTGCTGTGGCGGCATCCCACAAATACAGTAAAGGAAGAATGGCACAGATGTTAGCTCAGCGACAATCCTCCTCAAGCCAAAAGGGGAGGATTGGCAACAAATGTTAGCTCAGGGCTAATCTTCCTCACACATACACACAAAAAAAATCACACGTGTCCCTAGGTATGTGTCGTTCTACTCCTCTTATCAAATACTCTGCAACTAAGTTTTGTTAAATCAGAAGCTTTGAGGAGAAGGAGGAGAGAGGAAGCGGCTAATGCTTAAGAATGTGCTCCCATGTGAGGTATTGGTCTGGCTCCTATTAATAACTTTCTCCTGTTTCTCTCAGATTTCACTTTCTTGGTACTGCCCCAGCCCTCTCTATCACTCACTTCACTGTAGGTGTTTGGGATTTACCAGCAGCCCTCTCTAAGAAAAAACGGAGAGTATCCTGGGGTCTTAGAGCTAATGACACCATTTATAATGCTTGTTTGGGGAAGGAATGAAAGAAAATTGCCCCCAAAATGATGAAACAGAGTTCACCTACACACCCCCTAAGCACATAATAAAAACATTTATCATTCTCTTAAAGCCAGGTACATTCAGCTTTATGTAAAAGACAACTATATACCAAAGAACCAGTTTTGAAGTGAGCAGGCAGTTCTACAAGTGCCAATTTCACTTTTATCCTCATCATCTGTGCGTAATAATACTAACTGATTTCTGCAGGATGATGGAGTGTCCAGGGCACTTTCACTGCAATATATCATTTCCTTTACAGAGCAATCCTCCAAAGTGGAGAAGGCAGCTTTATCAGCCCACATTTAGACCTGAAGGGCATCAGAAATAACTTGATGAATCAAACACCTGAGTTCGTCACAGACAAGGCTTGGTGACTGAATAAGCTGGGCAAAATGTGTGATCTCTCTGTTCATCTTTTTCATTTATTAAAAAAAGGAACACTACCTCCTACCTGGAATGTTATAAGGTTTAAATGAAATGTTAGTAATGAAAGAGCTATTTCATAGTTACTTTCTTCCTGGTATTTAAAAGACCTTCTTAAAGAGGAAGCAGGTGGATCAAGGTCCACAATTCAGCACTTCTGACTCCAATTCAGATATTTCTTCCCTCCTACCAGCCTGCCTTATACAAATTGATGGCGCTTATATCTGAGCCGATGGTTGACTTTTCCACTAAATAGTTGCAGGCTGAATATCTTATAAAAGTTTGGTCTTCATAAGGATGGTGATTCTGAATAAGACACAGTCTATCTTCATGAGAGTTTTCACCCTGTGCTTGGGGAGATGGACAAGTAAACAAATAATTGCTAATAATTACTGTGGAAGCCTAACACCAAACCATTTCGGATCTCAAGCCACGGCTATTCCAATTGTGGGTCAGCTTGATCATGGTAGTAAACCTCCCTGACATCCACCTTCTTCTGGTGACCACGTGTCTATTATGCGTGCTTCCCATCTCACTGTTGAGCATCTACTACAAGTTCTGAGAGAAGCTGATAATCCCTCAAAAGGACCTGCTTACCATTGTCTAACAAAGAAAAAAGACAAAGTCACCTAAGAGAAAAATTTTTCCTAAAGTTGATTTCAGATTAAATGTCCAATGTGAATCCATCAGGAAAGGTTAACCGGTCATATACCATGTCACATGGCATTCAACTCTAGTTGAACAAGGAAATGATCTACACATGAATATCTCATATCACCAGTATATAAAAGAGCCAAAGGGAGCCAAAATAGTCCAATACAAACCTTCTTAGTTTTTATAACCCCTCACTGTAGTCGGTTATTTGAGAAAGTCAGTTTAGCAGGAAATTGTCCTCGAGAAATAATTTTTACTTAAAAATGATAGCTGTGTATTTGTTTACTATCTTTTGAAAATAGAATCAAAGTAACTTCTTTGAATTAGAGTCTGCCAATTGGAGTTCTTTTTCCAAGAAGGAATATACACAAGTCATATCCATTTTGTGGCGTTTGAGATTTTCAGTTTCTTCTGTTTATATTCTTCTTCGTTGTCTTTTTTTTTTTTTTTTGGTGAGGAAGATTGGCCCTGAGCTAACATCTGTGTGAATCTTCCTCTATTTTATATGTAGGACACCTGCCCCAGCGTGGCTTGATGAGCAGTGTGTAGGTCCATGCCCAGGATTTGAACCTTGTGTACCCCAGACCACTGAAGGGGAACTTGCAAACTCAACCACAACACCATGGGGCCAGCCCCTGTTTTGTTTTTTATAAGTGGAGAGAGAACTTAAAGCATTTGCAAATCAATCTAGCACAGACAAATTTGGAAAAAATCTACAACTGGCCTTTGGTAAAGAATCACTTTATTAAGAGAAGATAAATAGCAGTCTGCCAGTCACAAATATTCAGCATTCCATGGGCACCAACCAATTAATATATTTTTTCAAAGGAAATGTGGAGTATTGGTCAATCAAGGTGTAAGTTAAGTGGAGGTCAGTTAAGAGAGCTTCTACTGTATGACCTGTTTCTATTGATAATCCCAGGACCACTCTTAAAGAACATTAAAAATGTGAAATTAACAATACTTCAATTGCTTCTATCCACATCAACATGTCAAGCAAAGTCAGAGCTAAATTCTCTGATGAGGTTTTAAGCTCTGATAGTTTGTATTGTTGCTCGTGATGAGATCCTCATGTTTAAGGTATCAGAGGCTTAGTGGATGTGTTTGTTCAGTGGACGAAAATATTTCTCCAGAGAGAGGATACAGGTTTGCTTTTGGGCAGGACCAGTTTCTCAAGACAAAAGACAAAAGAAAACAATTCTTTGGATCTGGCCATGCACTTTGGAAAGTACTAGAATATGACCCCAGACTTCTGAGCCACAAGGAATTGAAGTGGTGTTTTCATTCTGAAAAATCTAAGTATACGTATGTCTCATTTTGACCCCACTCAACTCTCCGCATGATCCTTCTAGAATCTAGAATGTCTGCTTCTGAATAGAAGGAGCTTCCTTCTAAGGAAGGATGGTTCTACTAGGATGCTGCTAAAATTATGTTTGGGTCAACCACAATGTGATTCATGTCGGAACTACAGAAAATCACCCTCCCCCGTATTATCAGTTATACTTTGCATGATACTAAATATTTGAATGCACTTGCCATCTGTGAAGTATTATACAGTCCAAAATTGGATTTGAAATCTTAGTCTTCCTTATGAAGTTAGACCCATTTATCTGCATGCGACATCTGCTGATAAACTTAACTTTTAGCACTGAGTTTGGGATCTGTCTTGACCATTCCTACGTTTATTCTTTTGGACCTTTTGTTTATATCATTTATATTCTTCTTCTTAAAAACTACACATGAATAATGTAACTGATGCTTCTCATGAATCTCTTTTGCTTCTGCAGGAGGGATATTTGAAACTGTGGAGAATGAACCTGTTAATGTCGAAGAATTAGCGTTCAAATTCGCAGTCACCAGCATCAACAGAAATCGAACCCTGATGCCCAATACCACATTAACCTATGACATCCAGAGAATTAACCTTTTTGATAGTTTTGAAGCCTCACGGAGAGGTAACTATTTTCACACTTTTAAAAGCTTCTTTGGGTGATACATCTGCTCTAGAAGTCACTTTTTTTTGCTATCTTCCCTTTTTCAAAGTGGACATCTTTGTGCAAATGGGTTGCAGCAAATCTGGGTCCTCCATGTCACCGTCCAGTGCAATCTGAACTGTCCTAATGGATGTTGCCCAGCTCTGTTTTCTGGGCCTTTCTGATTAGCTTCCCCTTCAGTGCCCTCCACTCTATGATTAACTGGTCCAGCTGTGAATGGAAAATGTCAAGCTTGATCTGTTTTTCCTTCCTGAGGTTGAGATACCACCATGAAATTGTACAGTGCAGTCAAATAAAACTTTTTTGGAAGGTCACATCCACTGAGCATGTGGAAATGCCCACAACACACATAACTCACACCCTGAATTTTAACAGATTGTAGACTACTGGGTTTACCTAGCATCTTCTCAACAGGTTTTTTTTTTAAATCCCTTTCCACAAAATCATAGCAATATGAAGATTAACCTATGAGAACAATGTCTGCATTTGATTCTCTTTTGCTTCTGTACAGAAGACAAGTTCCTAGAAGTAACTTAATTTATATGTTGACTGCAAGCTTTCTCTTATGGAAGGAGTCGTTGGAACTGTGGGGCCTGTTTACACATCCCCTAGACACTTCCAACATGACTCTTCGAGGCGCAGTCACACTCCACGTACTTGAAATGTGGCTTCTAAGAGGGGAGCTGCTGAGACTCAACACACATGTTTATGTGGAAACAAAGTCTGCTCATCACCCCAGAATACAAGGGGCTCTTTCCCTCACAGAAAAGTGTTTTCCCCATTAAATACACACAAGGAAATGGGATACAATGAATGCCATGTTCATGCTGATTTCTAAGTAACTAAATCCTCATTGTTTCTACATAGAATTAACCCAGTTGGGATCATCAGATAAGTTCACTTAATATACTCTTCTGAAAGATTCTTTCTGATATTTACAAACAAAATGTAACACTTATTTTCCAGGGAGCACAGATAAAAAGTGAATAGTATCAGATTTTTTCCTATCTACCGCATGACCATAGGAATATTTTCTTTTTAAAGGTTGACGGAGTTGCAGATACTACATAGATCAGAGTCGTCTATGAACAAATAATAAAACTTTATACAGTACTTTGAAGTTTACAAGGCATCTTCACATAAATATCCCTGAGTTAGATCTCTCTTTCTCTCTCTCTCTCTCTCCCTGTCTCTTTGTCACACACATGTGCACACACAAACATCGTTGAGCGAGTATCTTAGAAAGCCAACCACATTTAACAATGATATTTCAACCCACACAAAAATTGAAGGCTTTTTTGTGATCTGAAGTACCTGCCATACTCGTAAATTAAACACCCCCAAAGCTTCTTAAAACTGGTAATTTGCTGGCAAACAGAATTCAAAAGGATTGATTTTCTGTCAAGTAATATTAGCATCCCAAGACTAAATATTAGCAGGAATCTCAATCCATCATCTATGCCAGACAAAACAACAGTTTATGTACTCTCGTGCTCTCATTTTATCTTGCTAACCAATGAAAGCACAGAAAATGAACTTCTGAGGACACTGGCAGTTTACGCTTATGGCACTTAATGCAGAAAATTACGTCTTCATATCTCACGAAGTAATTCAGTGCCAAAGAGCACAGTATCAGAAAGTTTTCCTTGCGAATTACTGTCAACATTTGCTGTCCCATAGATATGTGGAATATGACACTCAAAATTTTGTTTATTAATTTTTCTCTCTAAATCAAGTCAGACGATTTTGACAAAGCCATATGGTTTTTCTACTTACTTTTATTTGTAGAATGACATTATTATAAAAGTTAACACAATTTTATTTATAAATTTTACTATTGCTTAATTCAAATACTCAATTATGGTCTCTCAGCAGTTCCAAATTCTTTTAAACTAGCATTAAAATATAAATTTGAAGTGCCTCTAAACTTATTTAGTTCCAGCATAAATTCATGCCAGCATAAAATGAGTAGGCTCTATTTTGCATGATTGTAGAAGAAAATATGCCCCAACCTTTCTGGAAGGGAATTTGGTTAATATATATCAAGTAACCAAAAAAGATCAATGTCCTTTATTTTTTATTTATTTATTTATTTTTGAGGAAGATTAGCCCTGAGCTAACATCTGCTGCCAATCCTCCTGTTTTTGCTGAGGAAGACTGGCCCAGAGCTAACATCCATGCCCATCTTCCTCTACTTTATATGTGGGACGCCTACCACAGTGTGGCTTTTGCCACGCGGTGCCCTGTCCACACCTAGGATCTGAAACAGCAAACCTCAGGCCACTGAGAAGCGAAACGTGCAAACTTAACTGCTGTGCCACCAGGCCAGCCCTCAATGCCCTTTATTTTTAGCTGGGAATCTACTCTAAGAAAGTAACGTAAAAATCAGAGAATAATATGAGAACTAAGATAAGCACAATAATATTACTTAGAGTAACCAAAATTAGGAGCAGCTTAAATGTTCAGTATCATAGAAATAGTTAAATAATTGATGACATACTCATGGAATGGGCTAGACTACAGACACTAAAAATGTACTTTTGAAGATCATAATGACTTGGGGGAAAGGGCATGCTTTCAGTGTTAAATTTAGTGTTAAATGAAGAAAGCAGTGTATCAAATTGTATCTATATAATGATTCAATTTTTTCATAAATTGGAACACTAGCTATGAACAGATATTATCCCAAAATGATGGGATTACAGGGCCTTTTTTTCTTCCTTACATGTTTAAATAGTCTAAATTCTCTTAATGAGTGTATATAATCCTCTAATGTGAAAAATAAATAAATATTATATATTAATTTTTAAATGCATATCCACTTGATTTTGTTAGACTACACGTTGGGTGATATTGAGGTAGAGAGAAGCTTGACCTTGAGCTGGTTCTCTGGGCTCTGGGACAATTCTGCCATTATTCAGTGGCCGTGACTCACTCCATTGTATTTGATACTAGTGGGTTGGACAAAATGTCTTCTAAGATCCCTTTAAGCTATGCTATCCTATTATTCTGTAATTAATTAGGTATCAGTGTCACTTAACATTCTTTAGTGGTTTTTCAATAGCCTGGAACACTTTTCTGGGTTGTGGGGAGACAGGAGCTAAGGCACTTTGCAGCCACCCAGAAAGTCTTCCGAATTCTATGACCTCGTTAGTATCTTCATTGCCACCCTGTCATATGATAGAACTTCATCCCCATGACGTTCACTTGGCAAATGGCTTATACATTAGCTATCAGTGCTCCTGGGAAGCACTATACCAAGCAAGAGATTTAGATGCAGCTGATTAAAGGTAATGAAGTGAGACCAGCCACTCATTTTTATTTGCCGGAAGTTGGCCCTGTGATGTGTTGCTAATCAGTTCTACATTTACACCTCTCAGTATTTTAGTATCTCAGGAATACTGGAAGTTGGATTAAGCATATTTCCTCAGCACACAGATGGAGGGTAGAGGAAAGTTTTCAATAGTGAAAATAAATAGAGCAATCATGAAAAGAAAGATTAAATTCACAAACCTCTCTTTCTCTTCCCCTCCCTTCCTCCCTCTCCACCCACTCCTTGTCTTTGGGCATCAGCGTGTGACCAGCTGGCTCTCGGTGTGGCTGCTCTGTTCGGCCCTTCTCATAGTTCCTCTGTCAGTGCTGTGCAGTCTATTTGCAATGCTCTCGAAGTTCCACACATACAGACCCGCTGGAAACACCCCTCAGTGGACAACAAAGACTTGTTTTACATCAACCTCTACCCAGATTATGCAGCTATCAGCAGGGCGGTCCTGGATCTGGTGCTCTACTACAACTGGAAAACAGTGACCGTGGTGTATGAAGACAGCACAGGTATGGGACTCCCACAAAACTTCACCTGGCCATGTTTGGTCCAAACAAAGGGAACCAGAGTCTTCTATAGGCATTAAACTCATCAGGTGGAGACTCTGAAAATGCTCTTTTACGTGAAGTTAATGGAGTTTCTAATTTAGGAACGCCATGTGTAGGTAATTCCAGTTCCTTTTGGTGAATTGATCCTTTCTGATGTTCCTTTAATCATCATGTTTAGGGGGATTTTTTTTAAAAGAAATATCACTTTTTTGATAAATGTTGTAATCCAGTGAGGATATTAAAAATGTAATTTCATTTATCCAGCCATATTGTCTGTGATCATGATTCCATTCTTTAAATAATGCAGAGAAAGTTTGAAAATGCCAACTTTATAAGTAGCTATGTAAACATCTAGAAAAGTTTCTAAAGTAGGTTAACAAAGAGGAATCCAGTTAGAGGTTGTATCAATAAAGGGGACCATTTCATGGGAAAGAGATTAAGAACCCCCTGTGATGAGCCCTGAATAAAGTTCCACCTACTTGTTTTAGGATGAAGGATGGAAATGTGGTTCATTCAGTTTAAATTCTTCTGATGACTCTCCATTGACTACATAAGTCTGTCTTTCTAATTTCAATCTGTTCATTCTTCAGCCCTTTACATCTTCATTAACCAGGCACTAGTTTCTCTACATTCCCTATTCTTTCACATCAGCTGTGAATGAAAAGTCAATCATTCCTTTAATACCCCCACATTCATCCCGACTCTACTTTTCTGAGGCTGGCTCCTCACTGTGCATGACGATCTTCTGCACAGCCCCCAAGGTGGTGAGCTCGCCCATTCTCCATGATCATGCTCAAATATCACTGCTACCTTGAAGCTCTCTGAGACCACCATAGACTTCAATACCACTTTGTAAAAATAAGCATTATATCACACGTTTCAATGATCTGTTTCCATATCTGTGAGACTAGGAATTCCTAAAAATTGGAATTTTATCTTATTTTTATAATCTACTTCCCAAACAATCCTGGCATATAGGAAAGGCCTTAGTAATAACGTGTGGAAGGAATAATACTATTTACTTTCTGAATATCTTTTCTCCAAGAATTAAAATTAGCTCCTTTTCTTGATCTACACATTTGGTAACAAGACTAATAAAATTATCAGTGAAGATTAATAAAGTAAATCATTTTCAAACTTTTTAATAGTATTTCATTCTTCACTGTCATTTTCACCAAGCACTAGCTCTTACTGTTCCCCTGAGGATGGATAGGGAGCCTCCTCTATTTGGCACTAAACTCTGGTTTCATTTTAAACTGTCAGATAAAAGTGACTATTCTGCCTGGAAATATGCATTTACATATTTTTTATACTTCATCTTATTTTAGGAAGAAGTAAGGGTAGGTGATTGGATATATAATTTATAAATATTGTATTCAAAACGGTCCTACTGGGGAGCATAAGCCACAGGCAGTCATATTTTTAGAGCTTCACCTGCTCGCTGTGAAGGAAGAAAACATATTATCAAATGAACTCCACAAGCATATATAAAGAGCCTTGAGATGGAATATTATGTTGTAAACGTAAGTGTAGTCAGATCTTCCGTGTCGCATACCGTTGTAAATAGAGAATTCCGTGAGCTAATAAAATCATACTGTTTCACATTACATAGTACACTCTATAGTATAATTTTCCTTCACTATTTCTACCATCTCCAGCAAAGCAGGACGATCTAAAAGAAAAAGAAATCAAAGAATGATATTGAAACTTCTGCATTTAAGGAAGAGTTCAACTCCAGGTGTGAGCATAATTGTTGTAGATTTCAAATTGTGTGTAGACAAAATACAATTTGTAAAAGGATGACACAAAAGTTGATGTCCTAACCATCCTTCTGATTTCAGGTGAGCACCCATAAGTGATGGTGCTTTTGCACAAGAGAAAAATCAAACTATCATTTCTACAAGAAACTGAAATCTCCTTTTCATCACTAAGTTCACCTGAACTCAGTTGCTTCATAAATGCTGAAATTGAAATTGAAAATCCAAAATGAGTTTGTATGTTGCCCATTAAGTTAGAGATGATTCATGTGAAAATGATTTTGCTCACAAAGACATTAAAAATGCAAATGAATAATCAATTGAGCCATTAAATTGGAACTCAGAGAGTAAACAGGTCAACTGAGATCAATAAAGCAGGCATCTCTTGACTTTGAGTGGGTTTAATACTGCTTGACTCAGGGTTTTGGTTGCAGTAATTATCAAACCATAAAAAGGAGAAACTTGCTAAACCTGAAGGAAAAGAAAGGACTTAGGTGTGCTCAGCACCTGCCCTCACACCAGAATTGAGTACTCATTAAAAAACACTTTGTTGGGATTTGTTTAGGAGTTTGTTAAATAGCCTAAAGCCAGCACAGATGTCTGTGGGACTGAATGGCCCATGACGCCCATTGAATCAATGGGATCACTGTGCAAGTCTCTAAGGACAAGATTCAATTCACTAAATACCAACAAGCAGAATTCTGTCCTCTAAAAGCGAAAATGTAGGAAGACCCTAGAGAACTGTTGGGGGGAGAAAAGTTTTGTCTCGCTTCATCTCTCTCTTTCTCCGTTGCCTGGATGTTCTTCTCATCAGTCACCTACTTCTCTTTGATTCCTACATTCAGAGGTGACCCTAGGCAATGAGAATTGCTGCTCACTGGTCATCCCCTCTGCTTCATTAGACCCCTGGTGAAAGCCTGGCTTCTATCCCTTCACACACATCAAAAAAGACCTGAGAAGCTGAGCACCAAATGCAGTGTGGAGGATAGTCAGCACTTTCTGCTTTCTCAAGGCCATTCTTAGTGAAATGTAGCCCAAGCCATTTCTGTAGAACAGGAGCCGGCAAACTTTTTCTCTGAAGATTTGTATAGTATATAGCTTAAGTTTTATGGGCCATAAGATCTCAGTCACAACTACTCCACACTGCAGAGGCAGCAAGAAAGCAACCATAGACAATATGTAAATGATTGAGGGTGGCGTGTTTCAATAAAGTTTTATTTATAACAAACAAGGAGGGCAGTGTGGTTGGATCAGAGTGATCAGGGAAGGATGGTGTGACACTAGGTCCGATAGGATGGCCTTGTAGATCATAGAGGGTTTTGTGGACCATGGAAGAGCTTCCGCTCCTCATGAAATGGGAAGCCCTTGCAGAGTTTTCAGCAGAGGAGCCGCATGATCAGACTTACATCATAAAAAGATTACTCTGGCTGTTGTATTGAGAATAAAATATAGGGAGGCAAGGGTAAAAACAGGTGGCTCCTAGAGAAATCAAGGCAAGAGATAAAGGTGATAGGAATAGAGGAGTAAGAAATGGCCAGATTCTGGAAATATTTTGAATATTGAGCTGGCATAATGCCCTGAAGAAGTGGAGCCTGGGTGAGAAAGAAATAGAGGAGTCAAAGATGACTCAGCTTTTTGGTCTAAGCCAAAGGATGGAGTTGCCATCACCTGAGATGGGGAAATGTAAAGGTGGAGCTAGTTTGGAGGGATAAGGATGATGTTAAGAGTTCAGTCATGAACATGTTAAGTTTGAATTTGAGATGTCTACTAGACATCCAAATGGAGGTGATTAGGAGGTAGTTAATGTATGAGTCTAGAGTTCGGGAATGTGGTGTGGGCTAGAGATACAAAATTGGGAGTCCTCAGCATATAGATGGGACTAGATGAGGCCATCAAGGAAACGAGTTCCAGCCAGATGCCTCTAGCCCTGAGTTCACAACACATTGCCTTTAAGAGGTTGTGTTTTGAACCGTAGTTGCCTTAAGTCATTTATCTCAACACGTTAGAGCCATGAGATTTCTAAAATGCAGCCCACAATAAAGAGGTATTAACTGTCACTAAACCATAGTCTCAAAGCTTTGCAATGACTTAATTTGACATAAGATTAACATACATAAAAATATCAGTGATGGAAAGAAACATTAAAGAAGAAAATACAAAAGAAACGATAACCATGAAAATCCCAATAGTAACTCAATTCTTGAGTGCTGACTATATGCCACACACTGTTCTAAATACTTTATATAATTAACTCATTTAATATGCTCATCCACCCTGTAAATAAGTGAAATAACTGTTCTTATGACCGGATTTCAATAGCAACTTACACTTGATGTATCTATTTTGTTTCCCTCCGTTTTCCCGTAGAATACAGAAAGAATACATTATCCAGAACCAAGAATCTTGACAGAGGCTGAAAATTAGACTTGAAGAAAATTAGACATTTTGGCAATGATGACCAAGTCAAAATGAAAAATATTCTGTACATAGTGCCAAGTAGAAGAATAAGGGAATCCTTTCACCTCAGCAATCACAACTTACCCCACTGTGTTGTCATGACCACTGGTGCTAGCCAACACTTCTGCTACATGCCCTCCCACAATTCCATCTGATATAGCTACACAATGAAAGTTCCTTTTTTTCTCTGCCTCACTCTTTTCTACTCTTCTTATCCACCCACTCCAGTCCCCTGACCAGAACCCTATTCATATTTTCAGAAGGCTGCCCAGGAAACCCATCTTCAGATGTTGCACGCCAGGTGTATCACTTTTAGCTACTATTAACATTAGCCAGAATTCAGGACCGAAATATGCTGGTGGAGCTAACTACAACAGAGTTAATCTCAAACATTTTGACTAGACTCTTCTATGAGGTCCTTTGCAATTAAGAGACACAATTTTTCTTTTGGGAAGCCTCTAGCTTTCTTTTCTTTGGATGCACTTTTGAAAAATCATATGTATGAAATCTGCACTTGAAAGTGCTCTATTTCCCCAGATAACTCACTCACTTACCCATTTTCATTTCTCAGTTCTGATTTTTCCTCCCCTCTGGAGGGAAGATAGATTCCCTTAAGAACCTTATTAGATTTGGGTATATTAATACACCAATAAGTTTGTGAAATGCCGTTTTGCCGGTTTCTAAGTTCAAATGAAGAAGAAATTAACATTTAAAATGTGCAATCTTATTTTTGGGTCCCAGTGGTTTATTACAATCATTTTTATGGCATCAAACCCGCTGATGTGGTTTAATGAACAGGGAATTGGATTAAGACTCAAGAAAGACTGAGGTACTTTGCATTTGAACTGATGCTCATTAAATATAACCAAAGCTGTCCAGAAATGGCTTGGGCTTCAATGTGAGGTAGAGAATTTCTCAAAAGACGAGGTGTTCAGTCGCAGCTTATGTAGAGGGGATTCATGCCTCCAGTAGGGGTTGACCTTTAAGGTCCCTTCCAATTCCTGGCATCTGTGACTCATTTTCAGGGCCGCTCCAAACAATTAACCTCACTGTGCCTCGCTTTCCTTACTGCAAAATAGCACCGACACCTATCCATCCTGGAGGTATATTCTGAGGTTTATTGAGCTATTTATAAGGCATGTAGCATACTTCATAAAAAGGGGCAATGTAAATAGCAACGTTTATTATTACTTAAGGAGGAGGCATGGGAAATTTTAAACACTCACTGGAAATAGCAGGTTCTTTTTTTCTCCTCCATATGCTCCACCTGTTCCCAGAGTTACTCGATGTGCATGCAAATCAGCATTTTTCTGTGCCATCTCTGAGTGCAAAGAGTAGCAAGTGTTTAGAATTGGCCATTTGGACATATTTGAAAGTTATCTCCATATGCGGAGTCCCGGTTGAGCTCCCATGAAATAAATAGGCTCCTTGCTCTAAAGCGCTTTTCAAACCAAATGTGTAGCTTCCAGTTGCATTCTTGGGGATGGGAGTGGAGGAAGAAGGTTCTTCTGGTATTCTCTTATATCTCCATGTTTGGTCTTTTTATTTAGAAAGATTTGAACTTAGAGAAAAGTTGCAAGAAATGCGCAGGAAACTCCTGTACACCCTTCATCTAGATTCAGCCATTGGTGTCATTTGGCCAATAGAGCTTTAGTGCTCTATTATTCTCTCAATATGAAAACAACTATAACAACAACAATAACCGTAGTAAGTAATAGTATTGTTGAACCATTTGAAATTAAGCGACAGACATCATGACCATTTTACCCCTAAACATGTTAGAGTGCATTTCCTAAGAACTAGGACCCTCTTTGTTATAACCACACTGAATTATCAAATACAGGAAACTTAACACTAATACAACACTATTATCACATGTAAACATGATAATAGTAAAAAGAAAGGGCTCTGCAGAGATGCCTGAGGGCATGGGGAGCAGGTGCTTGCTGGTCAGAAGACCTCAGTACAGGTTGTTCTTAAACACTGGGGCCTTCCCAGTGACCAGAAGGCACCAGGGTTTCTCCTCCAGAGTGTGGCTTTGCCCCAGGCACAGACAGCCAGCTTGGAGTGCTCTTGGCTAAGGATGTTGTGGGCCATCTGGCCTTTTTCACCTGGTCCAGAGGGACCCAGAGTCAACTTTCATGGAGGTCCTCTGTGCCCATGTTGTCCTCATACTCTCTCCTCCCAGGAAAAGGCTGATGGGGGCTGCTGGGTCAGCCTTGATCACGCACACAGACAGAGCCTGTGCTGGATCTGGCCCTGTCGGGGGACTGCTGTCTTTTTCTCATCACTCCTTCCTGGTTCTGCTGTTTATGCTGCTAAAATAAACAGGACTTGATCTCACACACACACACACACACTCACACACACACATACTCACACACACACACACACTCCCTCTCTCTCTATATATATATACACCATATTTCAGTTATTATAATTGTCCCAATAATTGTCCTTACAACATTTTTTTGAATCCAGGATCACTCTTTGCATGTAGTTGTCATGTCCTTTTAATCTCCTTTGGTTTAAAACAGTTCAGCCTTCCTCTCTGTTTCGTGAGACACATTTGAAGAGTCCTGGTCAGTTTTATTGCAGTTTTGAAGAGTCCTGGGTTTATTTGGTTGTCTCCTGATCTACATTTTATTTTTAAAGTGCCTCCACTTGGAGGCCTAGAAACCCATCACTCACCGTTAGCAGCTTTGTGTGTATCATTACCATTCTCTGCAACTGGAGTCCAGTCCTGGAAGCACTGGGTCACTCCATCAGGCCAGCATCCAAACCCAGGGGGACCATTAGCAAAGTTAGGAGGTGTGTCTGAAACAATTTCCATTCCCTGAAGTCCTGGAATTATTTGTTTAGCAAATAATTTTAGCTATTCTTTACAACGAAGTGCAAATGAGTGACGGATTCCTGCAAAATGCAAATAAAAGGAAAAACTGTCTTGAAATTTTGTCTCCTGTGAACTAAAAAAGCCTTTTAAATTGTAAATTCTACAATGTTTGCTATTGAAGGAAGAAGGCTTTTTTTTAAGCAAACCATTGCTTTGGGAAGAGAAATGTAAGACTCACCAGCTCATTGTTCTTCCCACAATTTGAGTCTGTAATCTCTAAATCTGCTGATCCTCTCCCTTCTAGTGACTGATTCACCTGTATGTAGAAACTGTTTCTATTTTTTCTTCATCTCATCAAACAACCCAAAGCTACATACACTCCCTCAGCACCAACAATTTGTATTTGTAAGGCAGGATGGTGAAGTGGAAGGGTCGAACACTGGGCTCACAGACAGCAATCTGAATCCATGGCTCCTCCTAACCATCTTTGTTGCTCTAAGTTATTTAATTACACTGAGCCTTGGTTTCCCTATTTGAAATGATGAAGATAATAACGCTTGCTTCATAGGATTATTGTGAGGATTAACAAATATAACAAATAACAAATATGCATGTCCATGTGCTCAGTTTTCTTCCATTTTTATTACTCATCATGGCTCAGGGCAAGAGATTCTGGAAGTAAGAGGACAAGTGGCTCATTATTGGTACTTGAGAGATTTCCATCAGGTTGATTGATTTGAAAACAAGCAAGAGCCCAGGAAGGCTATCATTCTCACACTTTCCATTTTTATGTAAAAAAATAAAAATGGATAATGAGTGCTAAATCTTGATTTGTTCCTACCACTCCTCCTCTCATTGCCCCATCCATTTGACTCTGAAGAGTAACTTAATGACAAATTTACTGTACATCAGCATGGTTTTGGAGGAAACTTGTAACATTTGAGTCACAAAAATGTAGCTTCTGGGGGAAAAAAATAACTAAATAAAACGAGACAGTGAAAGAAATGCATCAACTCCAGAGGTAGCTGGCATCCATGCTCTATCTTGCAGAGTCCATACCACAATTTCCATCTGAATGCTGATAAAGCTTAATATTTCCTATTGATTTTTTGGAGCTGACAAATCCTGAAGGCACGGAAGTGTGTAATAAAAAAAGTAAAAGTCAATTTTCCAATGCAATGGGAGTCCTTGAGAGAGAACCAACATCACACAGTGTAGCAAGCATCAGTTAACATTTGGGGAAATAAGAGGAAGGTTTTATACAGCTGTTTGTCTTACCCTAACAGAGCACTTCTTTCAAAAAACGGTACAGCTCAGTAGATTCATATTTGTGATAAATCAAACATTCTCCATCAAGTTAGTTGGCTGGATATACTTTCCTGCAATTATCAATGGTAGATTTTTAAAGCATTTTGTTTCTGCTTTTTTTATCATATCTAAAAATCTTATGGTCTTTTTTCTTTATCAAGAAACATTTTCCAAGTCTACGTGGAATTATATTAAAGAGAATATAATGAGTCATTTGTAAATAGTTTGTATGGCAGGAACTGGAAGATTATTTATAGCAGCCCAACCAATTAGCTGGTAAACAGTATGTTATATATAAATACTTGATGAAAGGCTTACAAAGGTTTACAGCCCCAAGAAATTCTAGTATTCCATTGTTTTTTTTAAGTGAGCAGGTCTTATCCATTTCATGTAGCACCTTTGGAAACTTCAAGCAACTTTTTGTTTACAAACATTTTACAGTTACAGACTTGATTTGTTAAAGATTTAAGGTATTGGCTGAAAGCTGGAGAGGACAATTGCATTCTAAATAAACTCAAAATACACTTGGGAAAATTGTGATTCCAAGCCACACATACCCACACGAGGAAAATACAGTCTAATCTACCACTGAAAGAGGAATGATAAATGAGAAGTCAATAGTGTAAACTTTAGGTAGGTGGCCTCTTGATACATTTTGGGAGTGATATGAATTTGACTGTAAATGGCAATAAACAAATACTTTTTCTACAGAACAGTTTGTTGCATGATTGGATGTCATTTTCTAGGTCTAATTCGTCTACAAGAGCTCATCAAAGCTCCCTCCAGATATAACATTAAAATCAAAATCCGCCAGCTGCCCTCTGGGAATAAAGATGCCAAGCCTTTACTCAAGGAGATGAAGAAGGGCAAGGAGTTCTATGTGATATTTGATTGTTCACATGAAACAGCCGCTGAAATCCTTAAGCAGGTAAGACGGCAGGGAGGAGGCGGAAGTGTGGGGGAAATGTTCATTTCTCTTTCTCAAAAATGCCATCTGGTTTCCCTTAGTGCAGCAGGATAAAATTGTAGCAGTCCAGTTTAGGCTGAAGATTGAAGTTTTTCAGAATTCTTTTAAAGAGCCAAAGGGCTCAGGGATTTCAACGAAGCCACCCGTCAATATGTAGTTGTAGATGTGTGGTCCTGTGTACCACCTGGGAGGTATGTAGATCCGGCCAGCAGAGGTTGAGAGAAGGGTGTCATTTCAAGGTGATTAAGCATCTCTTCCTTTATGTCTACTGAAAAGGCTGAGCTGGATTTCATCTACACAATGCCTGACTTGTCCTAAATACATCTTCCTCATGGCAAGACCTCTTTCATCAAACATGCAGGATTCCAAGCATAGTGAGGAGGGAACACAGAGACAGTCACACAAAAGATGGTTCTCCTAATTTGTTGTAGACAATGAGCTGCCATGCATTAATCTCCACAGATGATGGAGGAGGAAACACTTGATAAATTGTGAAATCTTATATAAATGAAAGCTGTTAGTAATGTTAAGAAGAATAATAGCGACAACAGAGTAATAATTTCTGAGCACTTCAAGATATAGCACTGGTCTTATGCCCAGCAAAGAAAAATCAGAATTAAAAAAATAAAGCATAGGCTAGCGGTTCTTGACTCAGAGTGATTTTGCCCCCTCAGGAATTTTTGGCACTGTCTGGTGACATTTATGGTTGTCATATTGGGGACAGTGGCACTCTATTGGCAAGTGGTAAGGGATGCTGCTAAACATCCTTCGATGCACAGGGCATCCCCCACAACAATGAGCTATGTAGCCTAAAATGCCAATAGTATGAGGTTGCGAAATCCCGGCACAAAGACAATGAGAAAGGCTAACCAGATGTTTAAAATAGAAGCATTAATAAAAGATCAGGGGATTGAATTTGGGGGGAAATAAGTAAAAATAGCCAGGTTATATTTATGTGGCCTAATGGGTTTCTCTTTGGATTTAACTTAAGTGGTTACTATGGCATAAGGCAATGTTCTTATCTGAAATGGCACAAGCTGTCATTGCACTCCCTAGTTTTAAAGGTCTGGAGTGTGCTGTGCGGTTGACTGGTACTGGGCACTAATTTCATAAGTAGACCAATCTCTCCACACACACGCAGGACTGTGGATTTGTGAATCCCTTGGAAGAGCCCTCTTATAGCAGTCATCCAACCTGACTTTCCAGTGCTGTATCCCATACTTGAAGGCATCTTTCTGAAGCCACTGACTTCAGAGTTAAGTTTTTAACTGCACTGACAGGAGACAATCAGGCAAGTAGACTGGTTGTCTCTATGATCTCCTGGATGGTTACTCTAAAAATTCTATTTAATAGTATCATAGAACATATCTAAAGTAACAGTTGAAAACAATCCTAGACATTATCAAGGCTAATCCTATCACTTTATAGGAGATGAAGTAACTTTCCCAGAGTCACACAGCCAGGAACTGGCACTCAGCCTCCTTTATCCCATCCAGTGCTTTCTGCACTATAGAATGTCGCTTCTCAAGTTAGGCGGAGAGCATCTGTTACTTACTTCTAGCCTACAGTTGCATTAACAAATCTTTAGATATTATAATTATCTATCACTAAAGAAAGCAATCATGTTGCAGCGATATCAGCAACTAAAGAGCTTTAAGGGTAAATAAATACAATCAGCAACCCTCTATCTTAAGGCTTCATTCGAGAACTTTAATACAGCTCATTAAAGTGTATAATGGAGTGTAGACCAGAGTGAGAAAAACATCCAGGTTTTATGTGTAGCCCGCAAAATGCAAAGAAGCCCCCTTTCCCAACAACCTGCTATGACAGAGGCTGAGGACTTCCGCCACATTTAAGAGGACGATCTGCTGATGAGACTTCTCTTGGTTAGATACCCATTTGGCTCCCATAACAGGCCACATCTCTCCCAAAGGGCAGGCTTAGAATAGGCGAAAGAAATGCATGGTGGGCATAGGAAAGATCTGTTAAATTTTTCCCCTCCATTGTGATACATGGAATTAAAGTGACTCTTTCTTGGTAGCATAGAGATTACAACATTCGAATGACAATTTTTGAAAAAACAAACTAAAAAACCCTCTAAAAGAAGCCCTCTCAAGAAATGTCTGAAGGGGGCAGGAAGCAGGGAAATCAGTCCAGCTTTGCAATAACTATGGACTCACTTTTTTCTCCGTTCTCCCTCTTCTCATGTTTGTCTTGTTTACTTTCCTAATCACGTGAGTGGTAAGATTGGCTGTGAAGCTTAGGGGAAGCGACTAAAGAAAACGTTCGTCCATTTTTTGTTCTAGACTAATGATCTGCAAATATTGGGGAAGGAGGAAAACCTTTGTCAAGGTTCCAGCATGGGAGCCCTACTTTACTGCTTGGGAAAGTACAATCGCACTTTTTGCAATTGCAGTAGAGGACCCAGGTTGGCTTAAGGTACCTCCAAGAGGCTGTTATGGTTTGAAAAGTGATACTGAAGACTTCAGGACTTTCTATTCTCGGCAAAATGAGGTCCGATATGGGGCTGGCCCAGTGGCACAGTTGTTAAGGTTGCACAGTCTGCTTCGGCAGCCCGGGGTTCCCCGGTTCAGATCCTGGGTGCAGACCTACGCACTGCTTGTCAAGCCATGCTGTGGGCGGCATCCCACATATAAAGTAGAGGAAGATGGGCACGGATGTTAACTCAGGGCCAATCTTCCTCAGCAAAAAGAGGAGGATTGGTGGCAGATGTTAGCTCAGGGCTAATCTTACTCAAAAAAATAAATAAATAAAAAATGAGGCACAATACTCTGTGTGATCCAGTTTGACTTGTTGCATTAGCCCTGGGCAACAATCTGTAGAAACAAAGAGAAATCTTCCCACTGCCATCTACTGAGTGCTTCTCTAGGAATGCTGAGGGTTCAGGGTCCTGATTCCAGTCACCACTTAACCAATCTTTTTCTATCAGAGGGAAAGAAAGGAAGGAAAGAGCTATCTCTTTTACTCAGGTGCCACCACTGGCACCTGGCATCCTGTATATTGTCTCATGCGATCTCAACCAACCGCTGAGGTAAATTTGGTATCCTCACTTCAGAGTTGAGAAAACTGAAGCTCAGATGGGTTAAGTGTCCATACAAGGTCGCTCTTTGCATAGCCAGGCTCCCATATGGTCTCCAGACCCACCTGATCTTAGAGCCTGTGTGCCCACTTTACCTTGAAGGGCCCCCATTCTGAATGGATAACAATTCCATTCTAAAGTAGGCTTCCAGAAACTTCTGGGGAAAACACAAGCACTTGCTGCTGGTCTCCTTTGGAAGAAATTAGTATGAACAACTTTGACTTCCTTTGTGACTGCTGAGGTGCTGGCTGATGGCCTAGCAGTTAAGTTTGCACCTTCAGCTTCAGCAGCCTGGGGTTCGCCAGTTCAGATCCCAGGCACAGACCTACGAACTGCTTATCAAGCCATTCTGTGGCAAGCATCCCACATATAAAATACAGGAAGATGGGCATGGATGTTAGCTCAGGGCCAATCTTCCTCAGCAAAAAGAGGAAGATTGGCAGTGCATGTTAGATCAGGGCTAATCTTCCTCAAAAAAATAAAATAAAATCACTGCTGAGAAAATTTTCTCTGCCAGGTCAACTTGGCTTTCTTCTCATGCATATTTCCATTATTTTCCTGTACTTCTCTGCACCTCATCGTGTTTTACCACTTTTTAATGATTCTTAAGAAAAAAGAAATCAAATGCACTTTAAAGAAGATATTTGACATTTATCTAAAAGTAAAAATTGGGAAAAAGTCTATAGTTATTCTTGGGCATGCTAATCACTCTAGCGAAGTAATTATTTCTATTCATATTGAACAAGTACTATATGATGAGAATCTGAAAAGTTATTTCCCAAAAATTAGTTAGAAATTCAAATGTCAAGACTCGATTAGGCTACAGAAGAGCAGGGCTTTCGTATGAACAAACTGCTTTCATGAAGTTCTGCCATTTAAAAGTGGCCCCAACAATCAGCAGCACATGGGACTCATAAATGCGCATGGGACCCATCAGGTCACTTGGTGTCCTTTTCTCTCCCTGTCCACCCACCGCCTCCCAGCAAGCATCCTCTGCTTTTTGAGGATGCTGATCCTTACTTAATTTGCCTTCAACGTGAAAACCCCAGGTCCCAGCCCCTGCCCGACCCATTTCCCCCAAGTCCCATCATCCACCTGACTCTTCACTGCCCACCCTACTTGCACCCTCACTCGCTCCTTTTGAGTGTGATTATTCACACTCAGTGGCTTCTGGGAGATGAATTTAAAGAAGAGTCACAGGGTAGAAATAACTCCAGGTGGAACTCCTATCAAGGGCCTAGTGCCATGGTGGGTGATAAGCAACCATCTTCTTTACTTGATACAATAACCCTCGATATAATTGGTATGATCCCTCTTTTGCAAATGAACATGGAAGCTCAGAGTTAGTAATAATTTCATCTATCACATACTGAGCATGCTCTTACTGCCAAAATCTGTGGCCTATGTGAACTGACCTTGCTTCTCTCTCCAGCCTCCTTGCCAGCCTGGGCCTCTGATACTCTGTTTCAGAGGCACTCTACCTTGTCACATAACATGCCCTCCTTCTCCCACTTCACCATCTTTGCACTTAAAGTTGCCAACACCTGCAACGTTTCTTCCCAAAGTTGGCCTCACCTAATCCTTCACACTTGTCTCTTGATTCCCTACGACCTTGCAGTCTACTTGGTTGTTCCGTAACCCAGATAAAAATCTATAATTAATTAAGGACCTTCTCTTGTTATCCATATCCCCTAGTATACTGTGAGCTCCAAGAGTACAGAAGCCTTCTTTGTCTGCGTCTCCTAAATCCCCAGAGCCTACTGGATTGCTTGACACATAGTGAGTACTCAATAGAGCTCTGTTGAATGAATTCATGAAATGGATGAATGAGTGATCCAAGAAATGTGCTAGGAGCTCTTAATAAGTAATCTCCAAAATCACCTTCCTTCCCCCTCCCCTCCATACTCTCAACTCCACCAAGCACACTTGAATAAGTTGCTCCTCTGTGCCTCAGTTTCCTCAAAAGGAAGGTTTCATTCAACCCCTGAAATCCTACATTATTAAGAACTATAATGCATTTTAGACTACGATTCCACTACCTGAAAATAAATTGGCCTCTTTGGAGAACTGCATAGTCACTTTCAAATCCTGTAATAGAATTGAGAACACAAGTCCCTATTTCAAGCACAGTAGCCTGGCATCCTAATGGTTCTCTGATGGGGAGGGAGGGACGGTGTGGTGCTCTATCCAGCAGGGAAGCTGCCTCAGGGCTGGGCCAATTCCCTGAGCTGGAGAGCAGCCAGTGGGTGAGTGGGAACACACTGTTTCTGACACAGGGAACCTGCTCCCTTGTTTACATGAACAAGTACATCACAGGAGAGATTTTTTCTTTCTCCTCACAACACTTTTGGCAATGAGTATTAAGCTATAATTGAGCCATTAGTCTCCAGGAAACGTTTTAGTACCAAAATATTTTGTCGAATTATATTGCGTTTTCTCCTGTCAACATTTGTGCATTCTTATTTTTTTCTTTTCTTTCAATTAACATAAAAACAAGGCCAGGGAAAAAATGTGTTTTTAATGCCTGGCTTCCTTCTTCCAGGGAAGTGCTATGGCAATGCTGATTAATTAAATAATTTTGTGCATCGATTGTTTCCTCATATAAGTTGTGCCTACCAGCGGTGACTGGGGCAAACAGAGGCGGTTAGATGGGTTTCATTTCATATTTCCACAGGACAGAAGCACTCTCAGTCTTCAACTTTCAGGACAGAAAACACCAAGTTGAGCAGTACAGCTGCGACATGCAAAGAGGTTGCAAAACTGTGTTTGGAACCTGCACCTACTAAGTCAGATCCTCGAGTCCATCATTTCTAGTCATAAACACATAAAATAGGCCAAAGACTTCAGGCGCTACTATTTACTGAAGACTTACTGTGTGCCAGTCACGTGCTAAGTAGGTGACGGCATCAATCAGTCCATTTTTATGAGAATATTCTGTTTCCAAGAAACTGAAAGAGCTCAGAGAGATTTTGTAACTTGCCCAAGGTCACAGAGCCAGCAAGTGGCTGGCTGGAATTTGCATCTTATCTCAGGATTTAATAGGAAGAGAAAGTATCCTGTTCTGCTAATGTTGTGTATCCCAAGACGTCAACTGCTTCTCCTAGTAATGCCACCTGGAAAGCATTCTCGTTAAGTTTTGCACTTCTTGAACGGAATCGTTCCATTTTATTCTCAAACATCCAATCATGTCTAGTTTACACAAGTCCTCAAGGAATGCTGATTGTATTGAAGCCGAGCAGAGGATGTGGTAGGGACACAGGAGAGAAATTCATTTTTTCATTCCACACACATTTGTTGAGCACTGATCGAAGATGATGAAGATACAACGGTGAAAACAAGAATAAAAACCTAAATCTCTGCCCCCTTCAGGCAAAAAGAGACCTTAAAAATGAGTGTCACAAGAGCATAGCTATCCAATGCCTACAAACTGGTTGGAGACTATGAAGCTCATTTCTAAAGCAGTAAGGGACAGTGACTACCACTTACACTGAAAGTTGGGAGATCCAGTGTCAAATTTTGCTCTTCCCCTAAAAGAATGAAATAATTACCATTTATTGAGTACTCACTGTGTGCCAGAATGTGCTATGCATTTGACCGAAATGAGATTTTTTTTATCCTCTCAAATTATCTCATCTTTGTAAAGGAGAAAAATAAAGTTCCAAGGTCATGCACTCAATGGCAAGGCTGGAATTTCAAACCAGGGTCTAACTGTCTATGACCTGAGTTGCTTGGACCTTCTCAATATGCTGCTTTGAGCAAGTCTGTTGACTCTTCTTCAACCTGGTTACCTCATCGGTAAAGTAGGATTGTTGGATTCTAATGTTGCTGAGATTCCCTTCAGCTCTGAGCTTCCGTGCCCCCAAATGATCAAGAATCCTCTTACTAGTGTCTAGACACAAAGAACTGGCACATTGCCTTGTACTTAGTAGACTCTCAAAGAAATGGGGAACTAATTAAGCAGTTCATTCTCTTTTAAAGTTCCTAGATTCGTTTGGTAGTCTTTGCGACAGTTAATTGATGATAAGTTCATTACTTAGGATAAATTCTGACAGCGTAATAATGATAAATCTCAATTTATACTAACTGGATGATAATTTGTAGTCTATTATATAATTATTTTGGCAGCACATTCTCATTCTGATTATGTTTCTCTCAGTCTAATATTAAAATCTATTTACATTTCCTGAGCACATAGTTGGTTTGGGTGGTAAGAAGCAGTTCATGGATATGAGTATGTTATTAAAGATACACAAGAATTAATTGACCTCTGTGGATAACCAACAATTTACTAAAGGGATTTGCAATTTGTCCATATTTTTAGTATATGGGATGATCATTTGAAGATTTTCAAAAACCTCCAAAGAGTAGATTTGGAAAATGACTTAGATTTGTGTCAATCTGAATTAGGAGGTAATAAAAATCACGTGTATTCCTCAGAAATGCTCTAATGCTTACTTCTAGCTACAACAAAATTTGGCTGTAATAGGCGGTAAGAGAAATCATCCTTGCAACAGAAGTGGAGGTAACTTAGAAGTCGTGAAAGAATTTGAAGATGTGTATAGCAAAGCATGTCATAGACCTCTAGCAGGATCAGTGAACTTCAGCTTTATTCAAAATCTTCATGCCCCCCAGTGTCCCTTTTTCAGGGGAGAGGATCCCTGGCTTCTACCAGATTCCCTAAAGAAGCCTGAAGACTGAAGTAGGTTAAAAAAATCACTTCTCCATGTTAACCACATCTGCTTCTTCAACCCTTCATAAATGCAAGATTTTACCAAAAACATCCCTCCACTCTACTTTTCCCATGACTGTTGGCCAAATCCTTTCTATTATAAGGGTAACCCTGTAAGATGTAAATTTCATCATTTATTCAGTTAACATGTGTTGGATGTTTTCTATGTGCTAAAGACTGTACCAGAGTAAAGGGGAAATAAAACATCACAAAAAACTCCAATGTGTTGGATAAGGTGATATAGTGGAGGACCCAGTGATTTGTTATTTTCTACATCTGTAAATTGGAAATGTCATAGTTCATACTTCACTTTGAGAAAAGTTAAATATGACAACGCCTATAAGTAATTAAGCCCACCACTGATGCATGAAATATTCAACATGTTAGAGATCATCATCATCAATATTACTAGTGGTATTATGTCTAGGCAAAACTACAAGAGTGATATGGTGCTTCCCAATCTCAACTATCACTACATCACCTCCTACTATATCACACTATATCTCAGCAGTGGTTCCCAAGTCCCCTGTCAGCTCAGCTTACCAAGTCTCTCTACCTTATGAAGATTTTGCCAATGTCGTTAAACCTCCATGCCAAACTCAAAACATTACATCTTCTTCCTCATCTTTTTCCAACCAACCAGTTTCTCCTGCTGTGCCTGTCTTGGTGCCTAGAAATACCATCCAATGACCCAAGCCAGAAACCTAAGAATCCACTTGACTCTCCCTCACCTTTCTGATTTATTAGTTACCAAACGTAGATTCTACCTTCTGAATGTGTTTCAGATTCAGCCTCCTTTTCTCCACTCTCTCATCATCTTCCTTCTGTATTAAAACCGTTGATCTCTCTGCCACAAGTCCCCTCCCCCCTCCTCCCATCCAGTCTCCATGTAGCCTCAAAAACTGTTCTTTCTAAATAAAATATCTGACCTATCACTCTCATGTTTGAAATTTCTGAGCCCTTCCCTTCACCCTCTCATTGTCTTCAGTATAAAGGACACATTGTCTAGCATGCCATGCAAAACCCTCTCCACATTGTGCCTGCTGCCATTGTAACATTTAGTACACAAAAATATCTATTACTATATCTACTAAAAAGTTTAACAAAAAACAAAATCTGTTACAATTTTTTGACAAACGCTCCTTTCTTGATGAAAGGTAAATCCATTCAGGAGATTACAGTTCTTTGCAAACATCACCAAAGGAATTTAAAATCAGGATCTAATTAATTTTCATATCTAAAGAGACGTTATAATAGAAGAGCAATGTGAGTCTGAATTCCTGGCAAAAAGAGGAAGACGTGGTACCTGCAAGATCATCCAAAGCACAACATTTTACAGCTGGGTCCAGCAATCTGGACGGGAGGCTCACTCGAAAAGAGATGGGCAACTTCGCAAACTTTCTCAGCTTACTGGATTCATTCTTAAGATAAAGCCACAACTCCCATGGTTCTAACTTTGCTCTCACCAAACAACCATATGTTTTTATTTTGTTTCTCACAGTCCAGAAGGACTTTGTGCAAACTATTGACTTTCCTGCCACATACACCTCCTATTATCAATTGGTAAATTAATATAGCACAAACAGCCCAGGACTCAAATCAAACCTGGGTTCAAATACTATAACTATGCTCCATCTTTCAGATCTATCCATTGAGGATAATACTTCCTCCCCAATAGTATATAAAGAACTTATTACAGCAATGGACATGTTGTAGTACTCAGCAAATAGTAGCTATGACCATTATTGCTATAGCATAACAATATGAGTTCGATTAACGTAAATCAGTGGTTCTTAGCTCTGGCTTCATGGAAATCACCTGGAGAGCTTTTATCAGGTACCAATGCCTAGAACATATCCCAGACCAAATAAATCAGAATATTTAGAAATGGGATACAGGCATTGGTATTTTTTAAAAGTTCTTTAGAGATTCTAATGCACTGAGAAACACTGATGTAAATAATTATTCTCTAAGCCTGATAGTTATCAGATAAATTAACAAAATTTAGTCATCCAAAAAAGCCAAAAAAGCTGAGAAACAGGACCCAGATTCATGATGATTTTACTAGGCTATAGATATTTTATGAGACTAGCAAGACCGCCATTTAATGGCTGCATGCCCATCTCTCTCTCAAAATGTTACCTTCAAGTAAATTTGAGGTATAGTTTTTATTACCACCATTATGAAAGAAGCTTATTGCAAAAAAGAGTACAATGTATTCTTTGTTAACTTTCCAGCTTCTAGACCTGTTCAGTACTTTGCTGTTAAAACTTTTCTTCCACTTTCTGACACGTCGTCCTTCCACCAATTTTCCCCAGATGTTGCAGAGTTTATTCTTTAGGTTCATGTAATCCTCCAAAAGCTCCACTCTCCTATTTTCCAGGTGGCCTATTTTGTTTTGCAGGGGAAATCTCTTCTTCCTGCTCTGTTGTCTGCAGTCTGTATTCCTGAAAGAGCATAATCTCTTCTTGTGCACCCGGTGATGCAATCTGGCTCTTCTGGTGGGATTATCTTCTGAAGCTAAACTAAACCTCATTGGCTTCCACTCCATTTATTAATATCTATTAGCATCAGCTTCCCTTCTCCTTCTGACCATACCTCTGGAGAGAGAAGCCTATAAAGGGATTAAGACTGAAAGACACTCCCAAATAAAACAGCTGTTTCATTCACCAACACTTTATGGAATATCCTTTGCTGTTCTTTGAATTTCCCTTGGAGGTAGGAGGAAAGTGGCCTGGGTTTGTAAATGGTGTAACACCACAGCCCAATGGAAGGAAAAACCCTGAACTTCCTTTGTGGGTAGCTTGTATGCACGTGGTTAGTATGTGTATGTGAATGGAGGGGCACAGAGAAATGTATAAAGTTTTTCACTTCAAACAAGTCATTTTGCTCTTGATACATGTACCTGATATTAATATCAAAGTTGTACAGTCTCATGTGCCTTAATCATGGAAAGATGAGCAAATGAGGTGTATTGGTTTCCTTTGCTGCTGTAACTAATTATCATAAGATAGTGGTTTAAAGCAATACAGATTTAGGGGCCAGCCCGGTAGTGCAGCAGTTAAGATCACACGTTCTGCTTCTCAGCGGCCCGGGGTTCACAGACCTGGATCCCAGGTGTGGACATGGCACCGCTTGGCACGCCATGCTGTGGAAGGCGTCCCACATATAAAGTAGAGGAAGATGGGCATGGATGTTAGCTCAGGGCCAGCCTTCCTCAGCAAAAAGAGGAGGTTTGGCAGCAGTTTTCTCAGGGTTAATCTTCCTCAAAAAAAAAAAAAAAAATACAGATTTATTCTCTTACGGTTCTGGAGGTCAGAAGTCTAAAATCAAGGTGTTGACAGGGCTGCATTCCTTGTCAAGGCTTCAGGGGAGCATCCAGTTCCTTGCATTTTAACAGCTGCTAGGAGCTGTCCTCATTCCTTGGTGTGTAGCCCCGGATCACATTGTCTTTTCTCCCTTCTGTTTCCATCTTCACCTCATCTTTTCCACCTTCTGACTCTTCTGCTTCCATCTTATGAGGATCTTCGTGTTCACATTAGACCCACCTGGATAATCCAGAGTAATACCCCGGGGTAATCTTCCCATAAATTAAGATCCTTAACTTAATCACATCTGCAAAGTTCCTTTCTCCATGTAAAGTAACATATTAATAGACTCTGGAAATTAGGATATGGACATTTCTAGTAGGCCTACTCCATAAGGATACGGGTATTTTCTATACGTCAAGGTATTCTGGGATCCAATGCTATTTTCTACATTCCACTGTTACTTTTGTAGATGTAAGTTGTAATCATTCCATGTGGCATGAATGTCTCTCTTTTTTTTTTTTTTTTACAACAATAAAGACTGATATAAAGGCCTGCTTATACCTAACTTGTTCTACTGATGACCGAGATTAAAAATTGTGTTACTAAATGTGCATCCTGTTCAGAGGATAGTGTAGATGCAGCCGAAGGGACCACAGTTGGCAGGTGAGAAAGAGCTACACCCTAGAGATAGAAATTTCTTCTTAAAATTGCTGCTCTGAGACTTGATATCATTCACCTGGTTTCCTGAAGATTATTCCTATCCTGAAATAACTTATTTCTATCTTGAGATAAAACCCTTATTTTAGCCACATTGCATGTCACACATTTGGAAGTTGTTCACTTGAAATTATCGAGTGGAAATCAGGTCTGATGGTTTAGAATTTATCCCGATATTGAGAAGGCTATAAAAGGAGCAATATTCTTCAGGTTAGTCAATATAAACTCCTAAGACACCTATTTTTCAACGGAAAGAAGTAGTCATAAAAACCCTTATAAATATTATAAGATACCTCAAAATCTCTTAGGAGTACTCCAGGTTCCATTTTAAGTTTTTGCTACTATGATAGCAGCATTACGCCAATTATTTGTGACACATGGATTGCCTTTAGCAATGGATGCTGAGAATTTGTGGAGAATTTTTTGTTGCTGTCTCCATAGCACTGCATTGCCTTCTGGAAAATGAGCAGGTTGAAATATGGTGCAGGCTTCTTAAGACACCGGGGCGTGTTATTGGAAGACTTTTACCCAGAGACGTTCCAGTTATCTTATAGGCCAACTCTGTCACCAGTCACAAGAATTAGACCCCACAAGCTATCTTGGTCGTCTTCATCTAGACTTGAATGGGGGCTCTTAAGACAAACTAAAATATGGTCTTTGTGCTGCTCAGTCTGCATGTGATATGTGATAACTTCACCCACCTAAATCTAAGAGATAATCTTTGCCAAGGACAACAGGGCTAGACTGAGGAGAGTCGATGCTACTGTGAAGAAGGTTGTGAGCGTTCTATGACAAAATCTCCAGAGAGAGCTGAGCCGAGGTGGGGCCACCATTGTTAATGAGTAATAATGTATCCCAGAGTATACTGATAACAGTGGGGCCATTAGAATTGTTCTTTCAAGAGTCAATGCCAATGAGTTTTATTCTACCTTCTGATGATTCATTTTAACTACAAAGAAATGAAAACTAATTATTTTCTAGCCACTGAAATAACAGAATGTTCATGTTGCATTTCCATAATAGCACAGCATAGAGAAAGCCTTCAAATAGGTATCAAACACACTTCCTCTGGCTGGTTTAAGGATTATGTTATCTAGAGAAAATGGAAAGTCATAAGTATGCAGGGATTTTAGTCTTTTTGTATTATTCTCGGTATTAGGCAGGGTTCTCCAGAGAAACAGAACCACTAGGATATATATATGCGAAGAGATTTATTATGAGGAATTGGTTTACGTGACTGTGGAGGCTGAGTTCTTCTTGCCATCTGCAAGCTGGAGACCCAGGAAAGCTGGTGGTTTAGGTCCAGTCCGAGTCTGAAGGCCTGAGAACCGGGAGAACCGATGGTGAAAGTCTCAGTTCAAGGGCGGGAGAAGACTGATGTACAGATCAGCCAGTCAGGCAGGAAGATAAAGGGGTGAATTCCTCCTTCCTCTGCCATTTTGTTCTATTCAGCCCCTCAGTGGATTAGATAATACCTTCCACATTGAGGAGGGCCCTCTGCTTTACTGAGTTCACTGATTGTGATTCTGAAACACCTTTACAGACACGCCTGGAAATTATGTCTAACCTGAGCACCCCTTGGCCCAGTCAAGTTGACACATGAAATTAACCATCACAGTCTCTTTTCAGTTCTTACAATTGATTCTGCAGGGATATAGGCGTATGGTTAACTATGAATTGTGTCTTGTTGAGAGGACGTTTTTATTACTCTAACCCAACCCAGCTACATCAGATCTGAATAGTTCACTTCTCTTTATGGGAGAAAATTATTGTTTCTCCCAACCATAATTACTTATTTATTCATTATATCTTTGTTCTACAAAGAATTGAAGAAACCTAGCAAAATGCATTTAAAACAATGTACTAAGTCTTTTTAAATGAGGAAAGGAGATGGTACAAAGGGGAATATTAGGTAAAAAAAAAAAAAAAAAAAAAAAAAACCACACACAAAGCTGAATGACAGCATGTGTAGAATACATATCTTATGTTCTGACTAATCACTAAGAGAGAACCCACAATTTTGACCCTAACCTCCTTAGCAATCAAAACATAGTCAGAAATAAGAGCACTTACATAACTTGAAGTATTCATGCAACAGAAAGTTATATTTATTCAGAAGGAAAATGCTTCTTTTGGCACTAACAACCATGCAAGGGGAGTGAGATCTCTGGAGGGTGACATATGTCAGCATTTTTCCCATCTCCTCAGCCAAAACCAGAGTATGGCCTGACCCAAGCATAAGGGGCCAAGAAATGCAATCTTATCATGTGCCCTTCAAATTGGGAAATTGATAATGTCACTAACAACGTCCACACATAGGACTTCCAAAAGTCAAGAAGAGTAGTAGATACTCAACACCATCCCTATTATAAATACACAATGTTATTGAAAGGGCTGAAGTTTTTTACTGTCTATCGCTCTAAAGCAATATGATGTCAAAGGGTTATTTAATAAGAATAATTCTGTTAGAAAACAAGCATTCTTAAAAGAATATATTAGTAGAAGCAATGAAGGGGACTATGCCATCAATACAAATAGTCTTGACAGCTGCATTTATTACATATTAGTGTGTGTCATGTGATGCTTTTGTTCCATTAAAAATGATTTAAATGGAGCCCAAACTAGTTTCTGCCTTGGTAGAGCGTGTACACTGCCTAGGTCAGCACCAGCTGGTCAGCGCAGCAGCCAAAGACGGTATCAAAATTCAAAGAAGGTAGTGTTTCTTAAGAAAAGGTCAGTTTTGCAAGTAACTATGAGGAAACTCTCCATATCATGCTTATACTTTTTATTTGAAAAACTGACATTTATCTTGATGTGACATTTTCTTAATACCTTAATGACTTTTGGTTGAAATACCAACATGCAGAGAGAAAATCATCATGTAAAGGCAATATTTTTATTTATAAAGTATACCACTATTAGATGACAGTGTTGCCAGCCACAACCAGTCTGCAGACCATTATAAGGACAATTATTTAAAAAGCACCGCCTTTGGTGCTATTGCTTTTATTCTTATCTAGAAGTTTCTCATTCACCTGGGCCCTAGAGAGTCCACAAAGTTGACAGGTCAATGACCCATGACTATACTTGTTTCTTAATTTCCATTTCTAGGAAATTCAAGAGAAGAATCAGAAGACACTGACCCAGGCACTAGAGAGGAAAGTCAAGAATGGGGAATTCTTTTTTTTAAGATTTTATTTTTTCCTTTTTCTCCCCAAAGCCGCCTGGTACATAGTTGTATATTCTTAGTAGTGGGTTCTTCTAGTTGTGGTATGTGGGCCGCTGCCTCAGCATGGTTTGATGAGCAGTGCCATGTCGGCGCCCAGGATTCGAACTGATGAAACACTGGGCCGCCTGCAGTGGAGCGCGCACTTAACCACTTGGCCACAGCGCCAACCCCAAGAATGGGGAATTTTTAATATGCTGAATAAAAAGTGTACTTGGAGGGCCCAAAGGTTCTTTCTACAATAAAGTCAGGCCTGTTATCTGTTTATTCACTGTATCTTCTTAACTCTTTTATAACATTAAAGAAGAGGCATACCAAATGAATATTTGCCTCCAGGAGTTATAAAAAAGTGATAATAAAAATAATTATTTGAATGTTTGCTACCAACAACAACAAAAGCCTTTGCCCTCAGTTGGTGATCAAACCCCTCCATAATGAAGTTTAAAAAGAAAAGTCATGCAAGTGAAAGCTGAATTCTCAGCCTTTGTGCTTCTTTTTCAGTTCCAGAAACAGTATTTTAAACGTCAGTGTCCAGGTCTATATCTTGATGTAAAACTTGCCCCATTCCCTTTCAAGAGGCAGTCTTGACTGCAATTACACTATCTAAAGACTGAAGTGAAAAATTGGATTCTTGACTCACCCCGGCAGGTTAGCTTTTTATGCCCCAGTGATATAAGAGACTGGTTAACAAGTCCTCCCCATGCATGGCTTTAAACGTTATTGATGGCCCTAAAGCAATTCCACCCTTTTTAAAATCTTTTTGTGTGCCTGGTCTTGTTATCACCATAGGAGTGACTTACATGCTGTGGGCTTATGATTCACAGAGAGAGTTTCCTGTCATTTGTCTTACCTTCATGACATTACAATTTCACTAAATATTCCTCTGGTTTCCATATTAGCAGAAAGGGCAGAAGAAGTGTCAGACTGGTGCTCCTGTATGTTATGTGCTGTCACCGAATACCCTCTTCATTCTTTATCCCCTTTCATGTGAAATCATTCTAGATTACATATTTGAGGCACCTTCCAGGACCTCTGGTTCCTCCTGTTGCCTTTCCTGAGACTTCTCAATCCATCTCTTCAACTGAAGTTATGAAAGTCTTTTTCTTAAATGCAAATGGACATGTTTTCCATACAGCAGTGATTCTCAACCATTGCTGTGAATTACAGAAACCCAGGCTCCACTCTCAGAAATTCTAATTCAGAACATCTCTGTAATAGAGTCTAAGAATATCTGATTTTAAAACCAGAGGGGATTCTCATTTGCATCCAGAGTTTATCAGAATTGTGGGGAAAATGGCCTTGGAAACTTGATTTCTGAGTTTTCTCCCTTCATTTCTGTACAAAGACCAAAAATCAGCACCCAAATAGTCCTCTTTGGGACCTGTCCCAAGGAGGGTCATACTCTCGATTTGGAAGATTTAGAAACAATAGCTTACCTCCAAACCATCTGCAACTTTTTCTTCTCAGTGGACATCATTTCCAAGAATCCAAAAGTAGGATCGCAGTTTAATAATCTCTCTTGTCCTTTCTGTCCACCTACTTTTTCTCCTCTTCCCCACCAAGTAAAAACAATACACACAGAATGTCTGGAACTATCAAGATCCCAAGACAGTAACTAAGAATCAGAATTAAGAGGCAGTGTAAAATTTGTCTAGGAGCGGTCCCATCTTTCCATCTATAAGCCAATCCTCTTTCCCCTGCTTGTTCTGTGGAATGAGATGGGAAAGAGAAAGAGAGAAAGGTTTAACAGATATACTCATTGATAAATCCTCATTTAAATATATCTACATGCCAACATTGCCAATTCAACACTTAATGAGTTCTACTCTGAGGCATTGTGGTTTAAGTACCAAAGCTAAGGGGGTCTATGGAATATGTGTCTAAGCTTGGGATTACTCAGAAAACCAGGCAGTGGGGGAGGCAAAACCCTATGCCGTTATGGAGAGCTCCAAAAACAAAATTTGTTGAGCATAAACTATTTTCCAACTTGGTCATCCAACCAATTACTTTGATGCAAGTCAAACATAGTAAAATGAAAGAGCATTGGATGGAGCTCAGTGGCCTCCATCCTGGCCCCACATCAGCCACTCATTCGTCTCAGGGTTCTGATCTGCTGTCTATGGATTTCCAAAGCCTCTTCCTGTTCTATTTTCCCAAACTATTTCAATCACCCTACTAACTCTCTATTTCTTATATAATTCTCTTTCTGATTCTTTATCTTTTGCAGATTCTGTTCATGGGCATGATGACTGAGTACTACCACTACTTTTTCACAACCCTGGTAAGCACATCCAGTAGAAATGCATTCCACACCATAGGAAACATCTCCAGTTATTTTAAAGTCATCCCCACCAGTGTCAAAGGCAGGATATTGTCATGGAGATTTGCCTTACGTTCCTAAGTATCCTCTAAATCCAGAAATGCTGAACAGCAGGTTTCTTTCTTTCTTTTTTTAACTAGCATCAATGCATGTGCATCCAGAAAGGGATTAAAATGAAACTTCCATTAAATAGAAGCTGTCAAAGTGCAAACTATTCATAAAGAACCATCATCTACATTTTATACATACATTAGAAGGCACACTGAAGTGTACTGTGGCATTCTTTGATCTGATGTGGTTTACCCGCCTGTGTCCCGTAGATAGCTGGGTTAGGCAGGGGTCACCTGTCAGGTGTTTGGAAGACTGTCAAGAAGAGGAGCTTAGAACACGCTTTGCACATTGAACATGTTGTACCATGAGAAAAATCATGGCTCTAAGCTTGAGAAATTCTAAAGAAACTACAATGCCTTAAATTTTGAGGGACTGTCAGATCAAGGGAGAATGATTTAGGGTATTTAAAACATCAAAATGATGTGATAGCTCTCATTCGATCACTTTCAAAAATCAATCACACGTACACAATACCACCCCCCCCATACACACACACATACTCCATGTTTCTTACCTAAGTTGAAAACACAGAAGCAACCTCTTTTTCTAATCTGTAAAGGTGTGTTGCCTAAAATCTACCAAGATTCCAGAAGCCTCAGTAAAAATACCATTTTACCAAACAAAACTGGCAAGGTAGGCTGGTGAGTAAGGGAAATGAAAGAATTTGGAACAAGGACCAGGCAGCTGTTATGTACATACTACCGATCGAAATGGTGAATTCCATTCCTAACTCATGTTTCTCTAAGAGCATGCAGGGCTGCAGAGACATCAAGACACAAATGCCTTGGGGCATTTGGCAAAATCATTACTGCTCCTGAGCTTGGGATGAGACAATATGCAACAGGGCAGAAGTTTCCCTCCCTTGTTGACATCTCGATTGGGTCCCCTATCAGAACAGTGAAGGGAAAACTTGAGAACTGAAAAGTGTCTTACTCTGCTCACAAATACTGGCCTTCCCCCATCGCCATGAACACCTGGGTATTCACAAGGTGTTATGGCCATCTGCCTCAGAACTTTCTACCATCTCCAGCTGTACACACCCTTTAGAGCTGGTTTTGGAGAAACTTGAGAAAGAATATGAACAATCAAACCTAAGAAGGCTGGTCTTCGAAGGAGACCCTTGAGGGATAGACAGGTTGCCCTCATCCCCTTACTTTCCTCATCCTTCACTCACAAAGGGATATTGAAAATCACACCTTGGATTCTGCACATTCTCGATTGCACAAAAACCTCAATTTGAAGGCTAACGTAATTTTACACGTTTAATGTATTCATTTTAGGACATTGTATTTATGTACTGTTGAATCCATGAGGGATTCAATATGCATTCTGGAAGTTTCTGTCTGACCTTCTATAGCTTGAATAAGTTTCCTTTTATTCATTGAATGTACTAAAGGAATTGTTCTTTCTTGGATCTTATTCTTTAAATTCGCTTCTTTAAGAATTTTCCTTAGGTTTTATCTACAGTTTGCTCCACTTTGCTTTTATATCCTTGCCTTTCTTGCCCAGGAGTATTAACAAAACTTAGAGAAAAAAGAAAATTAGTTACGCTCTGCAAGGGAAAAAATATATAATACTTTAAAAGGCAAGACTTTTTTTCTGATACTGAGCTTGGAACACAGAGCTATGCTCTTATAAGTCTGCAGTCTAATCAAAGTTATCTTGGGAAAGGGTAGAAATGTAGAGAGGAGTTATTCAAAAGAAAGAATTTGTATGCATCTTCTGCAAATACAAATCATGGAGTGTTTCTGAAGCTACGCCTCTTTAATAACCACTATCGTCACTGAGAAGGTACTATCTTGTATTGCACTTTCATAAAGCAGTTCCATTGTTAGAAAATTTTTATGGAAGTTTTTTTTCTTGTTCAAAGTTATTTTGAAAATTTATTATATTCTTAAATGTGTTATATATTTTTAACCATATATTTTAGAGTCTAACCTTTATATATAAGAAAAAAGTTGAAATGATCACATTTTTCATGTGAATCAACATAAACTTCTGATTTACACCCAGCCTCATCTGTAAGGGAAAATACACTGTGGTGGGTTAAAGCCTTTTTCCTAAAACATTGTCTGAAGTGGAACAAGTTCTATTCTTAAGATACACACGTCCACACAACCATATGTTCCAGTTTGTTCTCTGAAGAGAACACTGCGGTTCTTATTCTGAGCTTGTGTCTACTAAGCATTCTTCACGCCCTCATTGTATGGGACAAGAGTTATTTTCAGTGATCCAGGGAATGGTATTTTTTCCTGCTTGGACTGATCTTCCTGTCAAATACATATGCAATTTCCAAATTTCACCTCCTGGGGCAGACTGAGACGGCAAAATGTGATGGAGAAGGGTGGTACTGCCACTGACTAATGGATCACTCTGGGGCCAATTGCAACACCACTCAGACCCTCAGTTTCCTCATCCAAAAAAACAAAAGCATTTAACCAAATGGACACAAAGATTGCTTCCAATTCCCCAAAGACTGTATACTAGGAAAAGAATTCTCTAGCTTCTCAAATGTCATATTCTGTGCTCAAGAGTGTACTAGTTATTGGCAGTCAAATTCCTCTTCTTATTTATCTAAACTCTTAACAGTATTGCAAAAAATGGATGGCAATGAAAACTGCTTACTGCCTTAGAGTTTCTCAAGCAAAATGCAAATGAAAAACGAGAAATGATCTTTTATAGAAATGATGCGATGCTGGCTGCCATTTTTGTTTAATCTATTTGTTGCTTCTGCAATCATTAATTCTCTTTTGCATGAAAAGCATTGAAAATGTTAACTCCTTTCTACTTTTATCATTTTTAATACTGCACAGGACTTATTTGCTTTAGATCTGGAACTCTATAGGTACAGTGGCGTAAATATGACTGGGTTTCGGCTGCTTAATATTGACAACCCTCACGTGTCATCCATCATTGAGAAGTGGTCCATGGAGAGATTACAGGCTCCACCCAGGCCCGAGACTGGCCTCTTGGATGGCATGATGACAGTAAGTAGTTTTAAAATAGTCATTTAAAATAATGTTTGAATTCCTTAGGGGTTAAGTTAAAAGTCTTATATGCCTTCTATAGTGTGAGAAAAAATGTTATAACCTATGCCTTGACTTCTCTGTGGGAAGAAGGAGTAAGCTTTTTAGGTATTTTGACAGCTTGTGCATGACTACTCTCAAAAACTGCTATTTTCAGCTTCCTCACTATACTTGTTCAGATAAAAATGTGAACAAGAGTAGCCACCACCGTCACTCAAATGGAGACAAAGCAGAAACCAAAGCAAGGGCAAGTGGAGAGAGTTTTACTGCTGGGAATGTGGCCTTAAGAAGGAGGGAGGGAAGGAGGAGGAACATGCTGCCTATGAAAGTTATGCAGAACCAGTTTGCCTTCCTCGCTTCTGCCATGTCTCAGCAAACAGGAGCACACGTGGAAAAATGCCAGATGTACCTACAGTGGGTGCGTTCATGTTCTTGGTGTCCTGGAGATGTACAGGCACACCTTTGCAGACATTGACAGTGCTTCATACCAGCCATATGTCGCTCTTGAAGCAAATGCCAAGCCTGCCCCCTGACAGGAGAGAGGGACTCTCTTGAACAGATAAATTGCAAACTGTCTCATCAGAGAGCTTCTCGCTGACATCATTTGTCTTTTTTGTCAAATGCACCTACTCTCGCTTTATTTCTCTAATGAAGCTCCCTGTGAGATGAAGAAAATAGCAGGAAATACAAAAAAAAAAAGCTTTCTATGTAGGAACAGTGTCATCTAAGGGGAAAGCTACTGCAAAAGCATGTAGGTAATAGCATTTTAAATTGGCATAGTATTTCATTCTCTGTTCCCATCACGGGGAGAAGCACTGTTGCTCTTAAGATGCAATTTACCGATACCTGAAAGGTATCATCTCGCAGAGAAATGAACTTGGGATTTCTTTTCTCTTTCTACCTCTTTTTTTCAAGGAACAAATGAAAAGAAGAAATAAATGAGTGAATTAAGTGGTTCCGGATGATTCCATGTTCAAGGTCCTTGACTGTTTTTTAAACCTAAAATGACTCTTAAAATATACCAACTGATCTGAGACATAATGATGGAAAGCATTTTGGTCCAAATGAGCCTTGGGGTGATTTGAAACATTTTTTTGAACAAGAACAAGTAGAGAATATCCAAGGAAACACCAGACTTCTGAAAGGGAGGGGAGAAAGCTAAAAAGAGAGAGAAATTTGCTAATTTGTTGGTTTTTCTCTTCTTTCTCTTGGATTCATAATTCCATTGAGTTCAAATATGGTTCAAAATCCTCTGCCCACTGTGACCCCAACCCCCACCACCTTCCAACAAAATTTCTGTCACAGGACGAGATCTCAAATCATTTTTACCTCCCCTTGTATGGCCCAGTTAAAGAGTTACAGCTTGGAGCATTGTTAACACAGATTGTGGAGTCACACCAAACATTAAATACTCACCTCTTGTATGGCTTAGTTCACCAAAGAAAGTGTCTGTTGTGTGAAATTATACCGAACTGACAGAATAGTTTGTCCATAGTGACTGAGATGAGGCAAACGACTGAACGAAGGAGATAGAGCCATGCAATTCACACCACACCAAGCTGAGCACGAGGCATGTTGTTGCCCTCCCAGGACTGCTGCCTAGGCAGGAAGCATCATAGCACAGCCAAGTCCCAAAGAATAGAAGAAGTCTCGCTCTACCTAAAGTTTATTACTGTCATCTCACCTAAGAGAGGGATTTCTCTGCACTGTTTTTATTGTTCTTATTATTATTGTTATAAACCATAAAAAAGGGGGGGATTTATCAGAACAGAAGAGTGTGGTTCATGAGGGTGCTAAAAGCAGGGAAAGTGGCTCTATCAGGTCATGTCGGTACTAGTCAAAATAATGTGGTGGAATGCAGTGCCTACTAGCAGTTGGATCCCATAGTCGTGCAGATACAGCTTTGACACTGATTCTGTGAAG
Organism: Equus przewalskii; assembly: GCF_037783145.1. Lineage (NCBI taxonomy): Eukaryota > Metazoa > Chordata > Mammalia > Perissodactyla > Equidae > Equus > Equus przewalskii. The sequence goes on along the minus strand of NC_091857.1, from coordinate 26,625,196 downwards.
CGTAATGCTGACCTTTATTTACCCAAAGAGTCACTTTGCAGTTCACTGTTGCCTTCCTGCTTCTAGGAGAGTGGCTAATTTGGGGATGTAGAAATGAAGTCACAGAAGGTTTAAAGGGAAAGTAAAAGGGCATCCAATGGCTTGATAGCTGAGTCCAGAGAGCACACCCAAGTCCCCAAGCCTGGGCCTAGTGCTAGCAAAGCTTTGTTCTCAAGTTGCCTCTGTAGTCAAACTCTTTCTTCTCTGCCTTAAAGATAAAAAGCTCTGTGCTTTCAATTCCACTGGGTCTACATATTTCAGGTCCTACATTGCGTTTATTCGTGAATCTCTAGCATTTGTTGCTCCCAATGCCGAGAATCTTCCCCTATATAGGTTTGCTCAAATGCCACTTCACCAGAGAGGACTTCTATGAAGCTTCTGCCTAAATAGGAGCCCCCTCCCTGTCATTCTCTGTCCTCTAACCTGCTTACTTTTTTTTTTTTGGAGGAAGATTAGCCCTGAGCTAACATCCGCCGCCAATCCTCCTCTTTTTGCTGAGGAAGGTTGGCCCTGAGCTAACATCTGTGCCTGTCTTCCACTTTTCCGTATGTAGAATGCCTGCCACAGGATGGCTTGGCTTGACAAGTGGGATCCAAACTGGCAAACCCCGGATGCTGAAGCAGAGCGCGTGAATTTAACCACTACACCACCAGCCGGCCCTTCCTGCTTACTTTACACTGTAGCCCTTATGATCCAATATGTTATATTTTAATTTGTTTGTCCAGTGCCTTCCCTTACAAGAATATAAACTCCATAAAGACAGACTTTGTCTATTTGTGCTCTGCTCTATCCCCAGCACTAGAAAAGGCCTAGCGCAAAGCAGACCTACATATTAAAGATGTATTTAATAAAGGAATTAATGTACTAAATACGTATGAATTGAGCTTCTACTAAGACTCAAGATATTAAATGAAAAATATGCATATAGCCCTGCAATAGTTCCGTAAAAGTCCGAAGACAGCTTCTGTAAATAAGAAATAGGTGTGATTAGTGAAAATAGAGATTATTCTAAAGGAGTAAAATATTATTTCAAAAATTAACCATGGAATAACTGCTATTAATGTTTAAGTAATGCCGTTACTATAGTAGAATTGCTTTCTCCAAAATCATATGCATTATCCTGCTATTTGCCAAGGTGAATTTCCCTGTAGCCATGTATACTCATATTTTTGTGTGTGCTACACATATACAGATGCCTGTATGAATATATCATATAGGAATGTTTTTAAAACCCACGTACTTTACTTCCCATCTACTTATTTATGCTTCTATTTAATATTTTCAACTATTAAGAATTTCTTAGAACTTCATACATTAAAAATATATTCAAATAATATTATATATGTCAAAACACATCCCAATCTGAAAGTAAGAAGTCATCTCCAAGTGGAAAAATTTTGACTCTAGACTTAAGAGCCATAGATTTAATTAACGCAAAAAAAATATTAACTTTAAAAATAGGGTTAAAATTGACTTAATTAAGAGAACTGTTACTGAGTCAATAGAGCTCAAAAGTAGTGAAACTCGTTATTTAAAAACATCTTGAAATTAAAAAAAGAAATAGGTTTGTCAACCAAAGTGTTAATTAACTCAACAGAAATTTGGAGTGATTTTATAAAATTTATTTCATTTCTATTCACCATGTTTAAATATCTCTCGACATTTGGACTGATTCAATCTACTGGCTTTGGGATAGGCTGGATATTGAGGTGGCCCATTCTCAGAAAGATTCTTCTCTAATTGTGAACCAAAATTGTGTATGACCCAATATGCCAAACACACAAAAATAACACAACGGCGATCTGTCATCTGCTTTCTCAGTTCTTCAAGCACATTCACAATGTGAAGTTATATCAGTAGCTTTATCTTGCATGTGAGCGTTTCCGATAATCATGATCCACAGGGAAGATCTTTGAGTGTCCACCTTGAGTGTCCACTGCTACTCTGGTGATGAAAGAGAATAGGAAACAGGATTCAGTGGAAAAAGGAAGATCTTTCCAGATGAAGAAAGCCTAGAGTTAAGTCCTTGCTCTGTCTGCTGAATAACTAAATAACCTGAGTGAGTTATTTATCTTCTCTGAGACTGCTTGCTCATCTGTAAATCTGTATAATAATACTTCCAGTGTTAGGCTACAAATTAAATTAGATAGCATACACCAAGCCTCCAGGACATAGAATTGAATTTATTAGATGGTACCTACTGTTTTGCCAATTTGTAGTCAATAAAGGAGAAACAAAAGACATTCAGAAATACCAAGGCAGAATCTTTATTCTGCCTTGAATAAGGCAGAACCCATTTGTTTACAAGAGACATATTATTTGGTTTGCACATGGAGCCCAAGATGGTCCCTTATTAGGGACCTATGTGACCTTGTGTGGCCCGTGGAATCACCCAGTTATATTTTCCAGCTCCATGTATAGTCCTCTTTTAACAATTCCTCATTGTCTCTCAAAATCTGGCAATTGTTCATTGAGATTCACAATATGCCAACCTCTGTACCAGGTCTTGTAGGACCTGCTGGAGTTGCTGTCTGAATTACTGAATTTCTAGATTGTGAGTATGTGCTAATAGCTTTGCTACCTTCCCCAGCCAGTGTCCAAACCCCTGTTCACTTGCAGTTTGCTCTTCCCAGCATCCTGGATGCCTCGGATGCTCACTGCCTCTTCCACCACTTTGGATCCCTCAGTAGCATCCACTCCCACAAGGGAAGCTAGCTAATTCATACCAAGAGGCAAATTTCTGTTAGCTCAATGCTGTGGGTGAGATATTTGGATTTTAATAGAGGAAACTGTTTACACCAAGTGTGAGAGGAAGCTCAGGAAATGAGGGGGAAAGAGTGTTATTTGGGAGTACTTCCCTCCTAGAAAACAGCTTTGTCTATCCATATCCAGTTAGTGAATGTTTCTAAATTTGCGGAGAAGATGGGAAATCTATACTTTTTGCCCATTTGCTCCCCCAAGATTAGGTCTCCCTTCAGCACCTCAATCCCCTCTAGCTTTTTCCAACAACAGTTACATACCAGGCAGACAGCAAAGTGTGGGGACTCTATATGCCATCCTGTTTTGTTAGTCCTCATCCTTAGATGAGGTAGCATCTCATTGGATTGTGTTGGGGCCCCCAAGACCACATTCAGGTTTGACGATTTGGAAGAAGGAGCCACGGAAATCAGAAGAGCTGTTATACTCACAGTTATGGTTTATTATAGCAAAAGGATACAGATTAAAATCAGCAAAGGAAAAAGTTGCAAAGGGCAATGTCCAGAAGAAGCCATGCATGAGCTTCTGGTGGTCCTCTCCCAGGACGGCTGCATTGGCAGTGCTTCATTCTTGTAGTAAAGACATATGAAAGCATTTATGAAGTGTTGCCAACCAGCTAAGCTCCCTCAAGCCTTGGTGTCCAGGGTTTTTACTGGTAGTCGGTCACGTAGGCATAGAGCACCCACATAGCTGACCTTAGTCACTCAGTCTTCAGCCATTCCAGAGGTCAAGTTGATATAGCATGACCCAGGGCCCCAGAGGAACAAAAATAGACATTCACCATAAATCCCATTGGTAGCATAAACTGTCTAGCATCGCCCAAGGCCTGAGGGATGTAAAAACACTCCAATCAGGAGGATATTCCAAGGATTCAGAAGTCATCTCCCAGGAGCCAGTCAAAGGCCAGTCCTTTCCTTGGAATGTGCAGAGTTTGAGCACCCTGAGCCCACTGAGTTAACCCTTTACTGTGCATTGTTGTAATAACCAAAACACCGTGTATTGGAGAGAAGCTGGCTTTCCATGTGCTTATTTCATGATCCATGTTGTAGTAAAATGATTCTCTTGGGTACAATGAGCAATGTGGTTTTATCCAGGCTTTAGATATAAATAAAATGCAAACATAAGCACATCTGGAAGAATAAAATTTGCAATACAGGCCAATTTCTTTTACATTTACCTAAAATGACTTGAGTTGCTGTTCAGGAAGCAGGCCTCCAGCACAAAACCAAAAAGAAGAGGAAATTCAGTGGTAGTTTATTAGTGCTATAAAATAGAGTAACTGTCCCCTCCATCTAAGAAAACACTGTATGTCAAGGGGAAGCATAATTTTAGGATAGACTGTTTTCTTCTTTGAATTTGGAAAGCATTGATCCGGCCTGTAGTTCTGAACTGTGTTATTACCCAGCTCAGTGTAGAAGCAGGCTTGACAAAGGAAGTCAAAATCCTTTCTAAGCTAAGCTTATGGAAAAGTTAGACCCTTGGAATCCCACTTCTGACACTTTATCAAATCAATCAGTCAGTTAGTGACTACACATACAAATTCATAAAAAAGTAGATTCTACTGCTAAAAAGGTCCAGGTCCCCATAGCATAGTGACTAAGTGCGTAAGCTCTGAATTCTAAGTTTATATCTTGAGCACGAGTCCTCATTTCTTGCCTTACTGGCTATATAACTTTAGGCAAGTTATTAAAGTTATTTCCTAAAGTTATTTCTCTAAGCCTCAGTTTCTCTGTCTGTAAAATGGGAACAATACCTATTTCAAAGATTTAGTTGCAGTAATTAAAGGAGACAACATGTGTAAAATGCTTAGAGTGCCTGACATGTAGTAAATTGTCAATGAATATTAACCATTATTGAGCTATTGTAATTATTAAATCATCAGATGAATACTTGCTTTAGAGGCAGTTCTGCTTCATGGCTGAGAGCATAAAACCTAGCACCAGCTTGCTGGGTTTGAATCTTGGCTTTCCCACTGCGAGTTTGGGGGAGCCATTTTACCTCATCATTTCTTTATCCATGAAAGAATAAAGGTTACGGTCAAGAATTTGGAACATATTTAGAACAGCACCTGAATATGATAAGAGCCCAATAAAAGTCAGCTATTATTATTGATCGCATTTCAAAAAGTATCATTCTGCCAACGGATCACTCTCCTTCAATTACACCATATTAGTATAGCAGAGTAGCGAAGAACATAAGCGTTAGAATCAGACAGTCATGAATTCAAACCCTGGCCATGCAGCTGATTAGCAGAGTGGCCTTGGACTAGTCAGTCACTCAATTTCCCTGAGCTCCAGTTTTCTGGTACATACAATGGATGATGTCAGTTTTGAATTGAAATGATCAAAACATTTTTAAGCTTTAACAATCACCACTACCACCATTACCAAGTTAACTTCTATATGTTGATCACATAAATATGAGTGAAATGATTTATCTTAGAAATACATCTTAAAACCTTGAGATTATACAGTTCTCACAAAAATGTATTCTATCTTAAGGCATGAAATAACATTAATTCCTTCAGTAAATATTTATTAAACAACTTTTATGTGTCAGTAACTGTGCTAGCCTCTAAAGAATGAAGTTGAGCAGCTTCTGCCCTCAAGAAACCCACATTCTTATTGAGAAACAGATGTGACTATAAATACACATGGAAAATGCAATGATAAAGAGTGCATAAGGTAATAAAGATTCAAAGTAGAAATATTCTCTGCACTCAAAGATGGATAGGACGCAAGATGTAGTAACACTTATCTTGTCTTTCCATCCCCATTAAGACATGCTCAATAAATGCATAGTAAATGTTGAGTGAATCAACTAATTTCAGAAAATCACATGATAATCTTCATGCTATGATCCAGATTCCAGATTTAACTCTACCAATTACCAGCTATATGTATGACCCTACAAAAATCAATATGTTGTTTGGAGGTCAGTTTTCCTACATAATAAATCATTTTATCTATCTGTTCTGCTTATTTTGAGAGGTTGTTGAGAATTTCAAATGAGCTCATGTATTTGAAGTTGCGATGAAAACCCTCAAGTAAAATATGAAGATATTATAAGACTTTATCCTTAAAGAAAACCACAGGGCAGTATATTTTATAAAATGCTGGAAATTTTCTGTGAAATTTTGCAAGTAAGAGAAATTTCATGAGGAAGAGAAGAATGAGAAGCCCAGCCCCAAAAATGAATGAAAACTTAAAATCTCCATCAGGAAAGCAAATATTGACAAGGACAGGCATATTCTGAGCAAGTTACACAAGTCTGTTCTCAGAGAGTCTATCCCAGAGTCTTTCCCAGATTCTTGCTGTTGAATTTGATTCCATGTCTACAACCTTCTTGACTCTGGTAAATGGAAGTGACCAACACAAGTATCCTTATCTGGAAATTACCTGTTAGTTTTACTTGCGTCAGTTTCTTTCTACCAAATAGAAACAAGTAAATAGATATATAAATAGATATAAATACTGAGAAACAGTCTGATATTGAAATAGCGAGCTTTAGTAGCTTCTAACTCAATGCAGTTGATCTTAACACTATGCTTAACATAGAAGACACTCCAAAAATATTTGTTCCCTGAATCAAGTCTTTTGCGACTGATCTGAGTTGCTTTTTTTAAAGAATTCAAAACAAAGCAAAGCTACGACTCCAATTTACTGTGGAGTAGGAGGTATTATTTTAGAGAAAAATAGCTATTGGAGAATGAAAACTGTTCAGCTGGAGAATAAATGGCAGTTGAGATCAGACAAATAGGAAATAAGGAAGCAGACAGAATGATTATGCAGGTAAAGGAAGATAAGCAAAGGTGGAATTGAAGATGTGGTGTGTGTTTTCCTCCACAGACAGAAGCAGCTCTGATGTACGACGCCGTGTACATGGTGGCCATTGCCTCCCACCGGGCTGCCCAGCTGACTGTCAGTTCCCTACAGTGCCATCGACACAAGCCATGGCGCCTTGGACCCAGATTCATGAACCTGATCAAAGAGGCAAGTGCTGCTCACTCACAGCACAGTTCTTCCTTTGGCTTATTGCTGTTTGACTGTTCATTTAATGTGATCTTCCCATATAGCTTTGTTGGTATGATGTCTATAAAGGAAGAGAAGCCATCGTCAACCAGTCTGCTGGGATTTCACTGTTAAAAGTTTATGTAGAAGAACTGCCAGGAATTTTCCAGTGTATTTTTGAGAAGTTTAAAGAAGCTACCAGATCATAACACTCACCTTCCTTCATTTCAGTGATGGCCTCAACTGCTGCTGACCCTCCACCCATGTTCATAAGATCCCATAGGTGCTTATTCCAGGGTCATTGAGTCAAGGAGTGGGTTGGTCCATCACTGAAGAGTACCAGATACAGTTCTCACTTTGTCAGCCCATAAACCCAGTGGTTTCCTAATTCCCAGGTTGTGCAGGACTAAATGGAAGGACATCTTTGTCCTCCGACATACAGATATTTTGCCGTTTGTCAGCAAACTGGAAAAGTCCGGTCCCATTCAAAACCTACCCAGTGTACTAAAGGATTTTCAAGGGTAGAGGGTTTTTGAGGGAGGAAAGTTCTTCACTATCGCCCTGGGATCCTGGACTACCCCCCACCCTTTCTTTTTCCCTAAGGTAATTTGGCTTCTCTTCACCAGACCCTGTTTTAAGATCCTGAGATTCCTTATAGATATGTATCCCTGGATTATATTTGATCTCAACATGCACCTCAGAGTGTGTCTGGACTTGCCAAGATGAAATAAGGCACATGGGAGCAGCCAGGCCTGACTGAACATACACCCTGTCATATACTCTGTGATGCGGCTCTGTTGTCTCTAAGGGATGCAGAAATTTACCTCTCAAGTGAAGAGTATCTTTATTCTTCTTTGTACTGGAGAAGGTTGGGGTGAGACAAAGCCATAAAAGAGAAGAATGGCAGGAGACATAGCACAAGAGAAGAATGCCAGCCAAGAGCAAGGGAGACATCCTAAAGAAAGATACTTACTTTGGACTCTATCTCTGCTGGTCTCTTCAGCACCTGCAGACCTTTTCTTTGGCCATTCAATCTACTTCTCCACTGAAAGCTGACCTTGATCCATAAGGGTGAGGACCAGAGAGGCAGGATGGATGAAGGTTAACACTACCCAGACTCCAAAGCAAGGCCATTTGCAAGGCTGGGTCTAGGGAGTGGCAAGCATCAAAGGAATGCCCTGAGCACATGATTTAAGGAAGCCCTCACTCTCAGGTTTGAATCCTGCACTTGCAGGAGACTGAAAGGGAGTGCCTCCTTAAATTTTGCTGCTTGGGTTGGGTTAGGATAAAGAGTAAGGTTAACACTTGTGAAGAATACAGCAACATAGTAAGAATCTGAAATATTAGCTATTGTTTTACCATTGGAACGGACCACTAGTAACGGCCTCATTCGGTTTACTGAGGATGATGCCAAGAATTTAAAACTGACAACAACAACAAAGAAGTCACAAATAGGCATGAAATGAAATACCCTTTCTGACAGCTACATAAATCTGACATGCTGTGCCTAATAGAAAAACATCACACAGCCTCTCCTGTCCTGGCAGCGATCACGGTTATGTCCTGAATCTCCATCCTGATCACCTTGATCTTTAACAAGAAAACAGCTGGTTTCCTTTTATCTCACACCAGTGCAAGGAGAGGCAAGAGGCCACATGAAAGCTTGAGATCAAACACTCAGAGCACCCCAAGCACCTTTTTGCTTGTACTTAAGTTGCATAAGAAGGTGAAATTACCAAGCCACATTTAGACATGTTTAAAGAAATAATGAGCCCCAGGACAAGGGAACACATTGAAAGCAAAGAAGAGCTTTGCATTCATTTACTCCAAAGAGCAAATTCCTCCATTCTTAGGCTCCACAGTTGGGCGGTGGAAGGAAGAGAGTGGATGCATTAGAAACCTTTATCACCAATGTGCTCATCCTTCCTTTGTGTCCTGCGCCATGATGCCATATGCTACCTTCTATAGGGCGTAGGTACCTGCAGAGAAGATGGGATTGTGGGTAACCAGGATCAAAGCCTCAGCTTATTGAAGGACTGGCAATGAGGGAATTCTGAGACAAACTAAAACATGTGGAAGTGAAAAAATACAGATGTTTCCTTCAATGAGTACCTAATTCCAAAAAGCATTGCAGGAGGGAAGTTTTATTAGGAAACATGCAATAAGGCACTTGGTCCTAAAACTTCCCTAGGTTTTTTCTTTTAATAACTCTCACTTTCTAATATTTCCAAAACTAGAATCGGAAATAATGTGAAGGAGCAAGTCAGCAGATTGAATTTATGGGGTGAAGATCAAATTCGTCACAGGAGGTAAACTCCCAGAGCCGACAGGGAGCTGCGTGGGCACTAATCCCTGATCACTCTACACATCATTTAGAACCAGTAAGCCTTTCAGACCAGCCTCTCTAGCTAAAACCTTTCAGTGTTTGGGGCTGACTAGAAAGAGGGGAAGAATTAAAGAACATTTTAAACATGAAAGGGTGTGTTATAGTGTCATCTCTCTGGGCATCTGTTGAACAAATGTATATAAGGAGATTATAAATTCCCATTTGACAACCATAACCGGGACTCCATTATGTAAGTAACATGAACTTGGCACCATAGGGAAATATCTCCTCCAAAATTATAAGATGTGGTCTCTACTATCTACTAATAAGAGTTCTATGTAGTAGAGGAATGACAGGCTTCATTTGAAGCTTTCGTATGCCACAGGATAAAACCTACACTCATCAGCAGGATATGCAGAGTCTCTAGTGATTTAGTTCCTGCTCCCCTCTGCCATCTCCCTCATCTCCTGGCTCATCTCTAGCACTTGCTGAACCTATTGTGGCTCGCTGAACTTGCCATGTGCTCCTGCCAAATTCCTTTGCCTCTAACTGGAATGCCTCCTCTGGGTCATCCTTTATGTCTCAACTCAAGCTCTAGTTCCTATCTGCTGGCCCTGACTCACAAATGTAGGCTCCTTAGCTCCATGGCAGCTGTTGGTAGGCCATCATACTTGTCCACATGTCTATCTCCAAGCTGTGTTTTCCAGTCTCGATTCCCTAGTTCTTGCACAATGCTAGGTGTAGAATGAGCACCCAATAAATAGGTGACAAACAAGTGAATGAATGAATAAATGAATGAACAAGAAAGGAACTGAAGAATACACATAACCTATAAGCAAGTGCTGTAGGACAAGCTCAGAAAAGGAATATCACATCCAGAAACAATTCAATAAGGCAGAGCTAGGGCCTGGACTAGAATTATCTACCAGCCCTAGTTCTGGTAGAAGAGTGAGGCAGTGGTGTCCAGAATAGGCCAGCCTATTTAACCCTGGGACTGGGAGCACAGACCCTCAGATTAAATCACAGATTACTATCTGTGTGAACTTCATCATTTAGCCTCTTTTTGTCTCAGTTCCCTCTTCTATAAAATAGGGATAAAAATACTCACTCCATATGCTTGTGGGGATTACATATACTATATGTACAGCCTCACAAATATCTGGCATGCAGTGATTTCTCAATAGAGGGTAACTGCCATTAAATGGAAGATTCTGTTAAAAATGTATATCATGTAAGGTGATTGTCAGGAACAAATGAAGCAATGCATAGAGAACATTGGGTACATTGCCTAGCGTATGTCAGCACTGTATGCTTGCTATTGTTATTATTGACCTCATCTTTATTATTAGTGGAGCCCAAGATGAAGTAGCAGTGCCTTCAAAAAGGAGGCCAGGACCTAGCAGTGGAAAATCAGGAGTTCCATGGAGACAGGCATGCAGCATACGAGAGGCTAACTGCAATGATGCTGGGGAATGAGAGAACTTATAATCATTGAGCACACACCTGATTGCTCAAGGGAGGCCCAAAGACGTTAGGTAGTAATCAGCCAGGCTGAGCTATAAGAACACCCTGGCAAACCACGTCTCAGGTCAGTCTTGGAAATGATAACTCAATGTTGGGGCTGAGGAAGCTGAAGTACTTCTTGCCTAGCATCACTCTGGACCAGAGTAAGTTCCAACTGGCCATGGGGAAATCTGGGAGCAGTTATAGAAGAAGCAAGGCAACTGACAAGAAGGGGGTCTATAATTACAGGTGCTGGGAAGAGCAGTGAACCTTGGGCACAGTGAAGTGAATCGCAGATTTTAAGTTAAGGCAGTGGTCCTTAACTGTTCTGAGTTACAGACATTATCCTAAACCTGATTTAAATCATGGATCCATTGTTCTCACGAAAGGTTTACAAATTTGTCTGCAATCTCAGGGGTCTTATGAACACCCTGGGTTCCCTGAAACTCACACTGAGAGTGTCTAGACTGGGTGTTGAAAGTAGAATTTGGTTGGAAGTGCCTTTTGGTATGGTGACAGCAAAAGCATAAATGAAACATAAAGAGTCCTGTTGGGCTTGGATGGAGTGGTCCTGGGTGGAAGTGGTGGGAAATAAGTTTAGGTAAATATGGAGAGATAATTTGTGGAAATTGCCTGCTGAGCTGAGAAATTCAAATTTGACTGATAATTGGCAGGAAGTCACTGCTCTTGGGAGGCAGAGACAAAATAATATTTCAGATAGTTGATCCTGGTAGTTATGTGTAGGTTTGATTGAAACAGATAATCCCACAAAGATTGTTGAGAAATTGTAAACATCTTGGTTTGGAAGTAATCATCACTCATGAAGGGCTGAAAGAAAAAGGAATTTGTTCAAGAGAAATATACAAGTGTTTCTTGAGTGCAACCCTGACTTCTCTTAGGTCTAAACTCATCCAGTTACTTCCCTATTGGAAAAATCCACTTGGATGTCCTGGTGCCACCCCTATATCAACAAATTCCCAAATAGAATCCATCATTTTCTCTCTTAAATCTATTATGGCTATAATAGGCCAAGTGTTAATTAAATACAGTGTAACTGGTTTGTCAAACCTGCACAACCAGTGGGACAGCAATTTATTTTTGCTCCTTCTGCCCATTTAAAATTATTAAGTGAAAATCTGGGCAGAGACCATAACTTTTTTGTTTACTTAAGGTAATGGCAGTCCTGGAGTCCTTTTAAGTGGAACCTCAACTTCATAATTAAAATATTCTAAGATATTAATGAGAAGTCCAGTTTGATTCAGCATCAAATTTCTCTTCTCCCTAAGCTTGAGTCTGCTGGAAGAATCTAGGGTAATGGAGGAGCGTGGTTGGCTTCTCCTCTTTCTCCTTTCCTTACTTCTTCACCACACTCTTAGCTGTTGTACTTGCTACAAGGCTCAAAAAGAGTTAGAACTCTTCTTACTTACAGTTGCTCTGTGCTCTCTGGGCTAGGCAGATAGTTTGAACTGGTGTCCCCAGAGAACCTGGGAGATTTTTAAAGCAAACTCTTTTTCTAGAAGGACCTTCCTTGACTCTTTATGAGTTCCTTTTGGGCAGTCTCTCCTCATGTTTCTTTGACCCGGACCAATGGATATCTGTTTCCGGTGGAAGAGTATTATGCTTCCTCAACCCCTCCACCTCCAATAGTACACCTCTTGCTCTTTCTGCTGAAGTCTCCTCACCCCTCTAGACAGTCCTATTGACTACAACCCAGGACAATCCAACCAAGGTACTGTGGATCCAAGTCCACAGGAAACACCCTCTCATCCATTCCCTGGCAATTCTTGGAGTGCCTCTAATTGAGATGCAGCAGGCTTCTACTGGTTGGTCCACCACCTCAACTGGCCAACTCTTGTGTAGCCTTCTTTTGTCACTTGGGAGTCATACCACAGTCCATAGTCCGCCTTAACTCTCTCATGTTTGAGTCAGCCATTGGTCTTCTGCATCACCAAGTGCAGCCAACCTATTTCAGATTTCTCTGAATGGTCCCCTGGAAGCTCTGCTCACTAGAAATGAGATTAGAAAATAGCATCCCAAAGACAGAAGAGTGTGGATTCAGAGAGACACAACAGCTCTCTCCAGAGAAATCTCTTCTGCAATCACTTCTACCACACAAGTGACTCCTTTTATCAATCCTTGATCTGGAACAATCTCTGGGCGGGCACTTCCTTTCTACAACTTGGGAGTGTCTACCTACCTATTCTAGTATCCTGATATCTATCATATTGGTATCTGAGTTGAAACATTGCAATAAGACAGAGCATGTCACTCAAACCAGACTTCTTCAAGTTGTCTAATTGTCTCCATCCACCTCAGCACACTCATCTAATTAATCGAGTCCTGTCTACTTTTTATCTTAAATATTCCTTGGCAGCCTTCCTTGCCCACGGTCCTCATCATTTCTCACCTGGACTATTAAAACAGCCTCTAATTAGGGCCCAAATCTTGAGTCTCAGTCCTCTTACAACTGTTGTCTATGTATAAGCAAGGTGATGCACATAAATGTATAGTAGGTATTCCACCTTTAGAAACACAAACTTGCTGTGTCCGCCATATTGTTCTCATACAGTGGAGACAGATGGGTTTCTTTTTTCCTGACTAAAACCTGCCTTATGACATCTTTTTTGTCAAACTCCTTTCAGTCTGGAAGGCACGCCTCTCATTTCTTACTGGGGCTAACTCTTACTCAGACTTCATTTTCTCTAGTGGGCCTCTCCTGAATCTCTATTTGGGGATGAATCTTCCATTGGACTCCATAGTTCCTTTACATCTCCATGTTGATTCTTAAGATGCTTCATTCAGACACTGTAAGATTGTTCCCGTGGACAAGGACAGAGTCAATTTATCTTTGTGTCTTCAGAGCACCGTGCCTGTACATGGCAGGCATTTAAAAGATGCTTGTTGAACTGAAGCCAGGAAGTTAAAACCTAACAAACTCTTAATAAATTTTGCCGAACTAATACTTCATTTTAAACCATGTAAATAGTTCCTAATTGCTCTGATCCAAAATAAATTTACTACATAGGAGTGAAAAATTATTTCCAAGTGCCAATGTACATGGGATATCACCGAGAGCTATATAAAATATGAGTGACTTTCTGCCACTGATTTGCTGAGAAAAAATAATTTATTGGTTCTATTTTGATGGAGTGAAGATTATAAATTTGAATATATAAACAAGATGGTCAAATTCAAGCTTTTAAAAATCAAAGAGTAAAAGATAACATTCTCCATTGAGGCACCTGTATTTGCCTTGATATTTATTTAAACTTTTACTTAATAGGTCAGTATTTTTTTTTTATGGGATCCAGGTGAAAAACTACAGAGTTAGAAAAAATTAAAGTCCCTGGAGAAACGTAAGCTCTGACATGTTTTTACCATGGCTCCACTGGGTAATACTTCCCATTAGTGCATTCCATTTGATTTTGATTTCCAGGATAAGCCGTCCTTTGGATTAATTAGATGACATTGGATCTGGCAGCAAACTCAGTCAAATTTCTACTCTTTGGAAAAACTTCCATTCGTATTTCTCTTTCTGCACCTATTGAATAGTACCTGCATTCTGACTCCTCCTTCTTCAGCATCATCACCTAGTTTGCTCTGTGTACACAAAAGCCATTTATCCCAGCACGTTCTCATGTTTAGGACATTTAGACGTAAAGAAAGAGTACATTTTTCAGGTCCTTCCCTCAATACTCTATGCAACTCTGGACAGAAAAAGGAAATCAGTACCTAAATGTTTGTAATTTATAGTGTTTTTTTTTCCAATGAGGAAGATTGGCCTTGAGCTAACATCTGTTGCCAATCTTCCTCTTTTTGCTTGAGGAAGATCGTCCCTGAGTTAGCATCTGTGCCAGTCTTCCTCTGTTTTGTATTTTGTGCTGCCATCACAGCATGGCTTGATGAGCAGTGTGTAGGTCCATTCCTGGGATCTGAATCCACAAACCCCGGGCTGCCGAAGTGGAGCCCACAATCTTAACCACTATGCCACTGGGTTGGCCCCTGTAGTTTATAATTTTTGCTAATTATATGGATTGTCTTATACATAACTAAGGTGCTAAGATACCCAAGCCTAAAATATTCAATCAGTGGCTGGGTGAACAATCACCTCTCAGAAATGTTGAAAGGGGGTGTCGGTATAGGATGGGATTCTCCTTAGTTTATATGATTCTCCTTAGTTTATATGATTCTAAATAGCATTTGTATTTAAGAGATAGCATTCAGAGACTCATGTCAATTATTGTCCTCCTCCCATTCAGCTACTAATATCCTGGTTCTGCCCCATATTGATTGAAGAGTTTGCTTTCTATGCCATAGCCTGTTATGTATATGTGTATGTGTGCATGGTTGCACAAGCACATACATGTTTAATTTGCTTAAATGAATGTCATTTTATAGATACATATGCACATATATATATGTAAATGTATGTCTATATCTATATGCATGCATATAAGGGGACGTGTGGATGTGTATGTGTGTGGATATATATATATATATCCACACACATATTTTTGTATATATACATTTCATTCAGCAATTTGCTTTTATAGTCAATATTAAGTTTTGAAATATATCTGTTTATATATATTTATTATTTATGCAGCTCATTTTCATTGAAATCTAGTATTCCCTCCTTCATTCATTCAACAAATATCTACTGAATACCTAGTATGTGGCAGATACTCTCTTAAACATCAAGAATGCAATAGTGAGAAACAAAGCCCCCACTCTCATGGAACTGATACTTTAGTGGTAGAATCAGACTATATAAAGGGAAATACAGTACTTCACATGATGACAAGGATTGTCAGAAAAGCAAAGTACAGAGGAGGGTGGGCGGTAGGTACAAGGGTCCTGGAAGAGAAAAATGGGCGTTGCTATGTTCTATAGGAGCATTAGAAAACATCTCACAGATAATGTGAAATTTAGTAAAGCCCTAAAAGAAAGGAGAGAGCAGGACATACAAATATTAAGAAAGCAAAGGATCCAAGGAGAGGAACAACTCGTGCATTGAATATACTTCAGTGTACTTAGCCAGCCCCCTGTGAATGGATATTGTTGCCTCTTTTTTTGCACATCCAAACAATGCTGCGATGAACATCTGATGTTCTTATGCACAGATGCAAGGTTTGTTCTAGAGGAGCACTGTCCAGTACGAATATTATGTGAGTCACATAGATATTAGATCTTCTAGGAGCCACATTAAAAATTAAAAACCAACAGGTAGAATTAATTTTGATAATATATTTTATTTAACCCAACATATCCAAATGTTATCACTTCAATGTGTAATTAATATAAAAATTATTTGACTTTTTTTTGTAATAAATCCTTCAAATTCAGTTTATATTTTAAACTTACAGCCCTCAATTTGGACTAGCCACATTTCAAGTGCTCAATAAATCTTGGGGACTAAATAAATGTTTTTGTAACACAATATCTCACCCAACCAGGCCAACTAGGAAAAAATGAATTCAACCCATGTGGGATCCATATTTTTATCTTCTTAGACAAAGAACATATTGTTTAGCTATAATAAGTATCTACCCAGCAAACACAATGATCTGATTAATATGACCAAAATAATTTGAGTAATTCAACCGAATGATTTGGTTTCCAGGTTTTATTGATCACATTATCTAGATAATTAGACAAATGCCCTATTCCCAACCACTTCACACCCACCAGGTCTCAGACTTCTGTTCCTGCCCATTTAGTTGATTTGCAAGTATAGAAGCCACTTTATTCCATTTTGGAAAGTAAGCCACCACATGAACCAGTGCCAAAAGAGACTAGTTTATGAAAAAAGAAAAGCCAGATGTATATTCTAAGATAAATCCTTAGGAAATAAAAACAAGTTTAGCCAGAATGCATGGCATAGATACAGTTAAAGTCGGCAGATTTAGAGTTGGAAATCAAATATTGGCAAGAAAAGCCATTATATTTTTAAATTATGCAGTGATCCATGCAAGCTGTTATTGCAAGATAATGGGTTATAAACAAAACACATAATAGTTAAAATAATTATGTATTGGACAGATGAGAATATGATAAACGCATGATTTCAGTTCCTGAAATAGCTGACATCCGAGGAAGTTCTGTGGTCTAAAGGTTATGTTTATCATTTCTTCCTTGGCTTAATGTTTATTTTCATCACCATTATTATGAATACTTCAGATTTGTTTTTTAAATAGCTTTTCTGAGAACTGGCTTAAAATTGTGGGTGACTGGACAGAGATCACATTGCTTAGATGGTGGGTGAATTTCAGATATATATCATTGTATCTACTCCGGGGACCTGAGTTAGATAGTAATTGTACAGTTAGTCCCTCAGGGTTGTGTTTATACAAGGCATACAGAGTGAGCCTCATTAATTAAAAGCAAATGACATACACCATGATGAAGTGCACTGGTTAACTCTTCTATTCAGGAGACACAGCCAACTGCAGGCAAATTTCTGAAGTCCATAAAATTCTTTCTCTGTTCTTTTCTCTGCACCATTTCTCCCAATGTACTTTCATCTCTTCATCTTACTCTTAGTAATTCAATGATAAAGTGTTAGCAAAATCAAAGTTTGCTGAATGAATGAATGACTATATTAATTAAGGAGTCAATAAATGCTTAAAGGTGTCATTGCTTTCATGAACATTTACAGGCCAAGAGGGAGTTCCTAAACTTGGAAAGCTTTCAAAATTCAAGGAAAAATCTCCTTAGAGTTGGACTGAGGTGTAGTAAGAGTTGATCTGGGATGCAAGTGAACTAAATCTGACTGCCCCTCCACTCCCATCACCATAGGCATCACAGCCTTGAGGAGGTCACGTAATTTAACTTCTTTGACCTGCATGTTGTACGTTATGCTTGTCCAGATCTTCTGAGGAGGAAAGGAAAGGGGGCAAGAGAATGGGAAGAGACATAGATATTTGTTTCTCCTCATTGTAATCCTGTGTCAACGAAAGTAATCCATAACCAATCTATAAATGAAAATTTGGGAGAGTTTATTCTGAGCTGAAATCTGAGGACCATGGCCTGGGGACTTTCCTCCCAAAGGAAGAAAGGGCACCAAAGAAGTGAGGTATACAGAGTGGTTATATACACCCGAACAGGATGTTTCACATATGATTGAAATGTCCCTCCCACGATAGTCACAAGATTGCCCTGTCTGCACAGTGCTTGATGGACACAGCAGGTAGTGGGTCTGCTATCTCAGTGGGCGCAGCAGGAAGCAAGTCTATTGTCTCGAGCTGGGTGGTCACAGGTGAGCACAGCAATCAGTTCCTAGCCTAAGGAAAGATGCTTAATCCTTAAGGAAATGCCAACGTTGGGACTTGGAGGGAAGTTGCACCTTTATCTCAAGGGCCTTTGTTCTTGCCATAGGGAATGTCTAAAGCAGATATACAATGCATGCTCAACAGCCAGGGTCAGGCCCTTTTGGAAAGACAAGGTCAGGCCAAATTAGGTTTACACCAAATGGCTTCCTCATATACTCCAATATATCCTATTGCTTGCCATTTCCATTTTGTCACCTGTAGCCTTTCTTAGGTATCATGGCCAGTAGGAAGAAGATCCTCATTCCTAGGTCTTTCTATCTTCTTCTACCTTTCTCCCACTACTTAAAAGTCTGTAACTTTTGTGGGGCTGGCCTGGTAGTATACAAGTTAAGTTCGTGTACTCCGCTTTGGTGGCACTGGGTTCGTGGGTTTCCATCCCAGGCACCCTCTCATCTACACACCACTCATCAAGCCATGCTGTGGCAGCATGCCACACACAAAATGGAGGAAGACTGGCACAGATGTTAGCTCAAGGATAATTTTCCTCAACCAAAAAGAGGAAGATTGGCAAGAGATGTTAGCTCAGGGCCAATCTTCCTTGTCAAAAAAAAAAAGAAAAAAGAAAACCAAAAAATAGTGTGTAGTGTTTGGAAGTGCTGCTTTATTCCATCATACATTCTACAAATATTTTGGATATCTATCAAATGCAGAAGGTAGAATTCAAAGAAAAGTAAAACATTTCCTGCCATCAAGGAATTAATAATCAGTTGGAGAAGAGAGAGCTAACATAAATAGTTAACATAATATACAATTATTATGTTAAATACATATAATGTATGTATTATTATGTATTTATGCCAACTATAAATATATAATTGACATAATACAAATAGTTAAGATAATAGTTAACATAGTTAACATCATAAAAGACCTAATGAAGTATGCCAGAGGGTTAACAAGTGGCCCTCTCCAAGAACACAGAGAGTTTATTTAAACCATATTTTCCCTTCTTAAAATATTTGCATCCCATAACTCCAATTTTTTCCCTTTCATGTTGAGCAGTAAGTTTTGGAATAACCCCTCTTAGGGCTGCAAAACTTCTGAAGGTGACTCGATAGCCATTTCAATATACAGCATTTGTTTTCAAATACTGCATTGTTAATGGAACCCATTCTTCAGGCACTCAGCGCACAAGGGAGGCTCCCTGCCCAAGGGTTCATATTGAAAATGTGCTGGGTGATTCGTTTAGTATAACTGATTTTTCTTCAGAATTCACAGACTAGAAATAGTGTGCTCACCAATGCATTAAAAAAAATTGATGGTGCTAAACATTGATATAAATCAATAAAATTATGACTGGAGTGTATCAATCAATTAACAAAAACTAGAGAGAGAATTGTCAAACACTGCCCTACTAATAAAAATCCTATTTGAAATGCAAATAAAAGGAGAGCTGACACTGTCCAGTTGTGTTCAGGCCTGCCAAGTATTGACACCTACAACACAGCAATCAGTCTAAAGCAGCCATAGTTTAAGTCTAGAAGGTTCTGACAATAAAATTTAAATTCGATTTCTTTTGAACACAGATAATCAGAAATCAGGAGCACTATTTTCCTGTGTTAGATTTGCGTTTGGCTTAGCAAGTCAGTTGCTTTTCATGACTTGGGGGCAGACCAATCCATTTAAAGAATGAAAGTTTAATGTTTATTAGTATATATGTATAAAAAATTTCCATTAACTATTTCTCATAATGCACAACAACTTTCCATTAACCATTTCTCATAATGTGCTTCTAACGTATGTATGTGCACACACAGGCATTCACATACACTGGAGTCTTAGAATTCAAGAAAAATTCCATTCTCATCTTGCTCCTATCACTTGTGAGCTATGTGACTTTGGGCAAGTCACATTAACTCTTTGTCTCAGTGACCTCAAAATTCAATGAGTCTGTGTTCTTGTAGTCAGAGTTCTAAAATGTGGAAGGGAGGCTGATCAACTACTTTTTCACCCTAACAATCTCACCAACTCCCTAGGTGTCTTCCTCTGTGCCTCATGTTGGACAACCCAGGGACATCATATAGAGAGATAGGCTCACACCTTGTGGGGAGCCCACTGGAGTAAAGTCTATGTAAGATTGGTGATTAGATTAACCCAGGGTATTTACCCACACCATTGCAAGAATTGCTGTATGTGCTCACCTCACAATTTGAAGTACTACAATATAAAGTTTCTCTTCTCTATTAACTAAGTGGTTTCATGTGCTTGTCTTGTGGGGGGTGCAAAGATTACTGTGGTTCCTGCCATTGAGGTGTATAGAGGTAGAAGGAGCACCTTGAAGTTTCATGAGAGCCTAGAACAGAGGTGAGGCAAGGACATCTTTGAGGATAGAAAGCCAATCACATTAGGAGCTCTTTGTCCATCTAAACTGTGTTGAATTGAAGTTATCAAGAGCAAAAAAAATCACGGAAATGCAATTGGAAGGAAATATGAAGAAGGAAGAAATGGTCTTGCATGGATGGTGACTGGTGGATGGAGCCTGAAATGAGCCAGGAGTCTTTTTAGCGCCCATTGGTAGAGCATCCTCCTCACTTAACTGCCCACCTAAAGGGCAGGTGGGATGTAGGCTTAGTCCTTCCAGGTGCCAAAGGCTGACTTTTCTAGGAAAGCTCATGCACTCATCAGAACAAAGAAACTAAGGCCAAAGCTTAGTGCACTAAGTCTTTCAGTTACTCTGAAGACCAGTTGTTAGACAGCGTTCAGAGTCTTAACACAGAAATAATAATTATTAGACAAGAATAACTAGGAACATACAATGTTTTAAATGCTTTATATCTATTTGCTCACTTGGTCCTCTCAACAACCCAATGATTCTTCTCTCCATTTTACATGAGGAAACTGAGACTTAGCAACCTGGATAATTGGCCAAAGGTTACAAGCTAGAACATGATCCAGTTGCAGCCCTGACACTGCAGAGCCAGTGTCTCAATCTCTGTGCTCCACTGCCTCTATAACCTAAGATTCCAGAATTTCAAGATGGCAAAATAGAGCTTTCATCTCTGTCCAGTGGTATCCGACTGTCATGCCCCCAAACACTTGACTATACTTATTTATTTATGTATGTGCTTTTATTTATTTAAAAAAATTTTGAATAGCCTTGTGGAATTCAAAACATTCAGCAAAATCCCTCAGCGTCCTCTGTGGTATAGCTGTGCTTCCTGCTCTATGATAGCCTAGAAAGAAACAGGTGCCAATGGGCCAGAGTTTTGCCTTGCCCCAAAGAATGAATGATCAGGGGTTTACTGCATCTGTCTCTCTTTGGCCAGGGAGTATTCAGACTTCGTGTCCACTACACTTCCTCCTACTCTCATTGGCACTCACAGAATACTAAAAGAACTGAAAAGCTTTGGACTGAAAATATGGTAACCCATAACTTCTCTGAAGTTCAGCCATTCAACAGCTTCGCCTATCTGCTGAATTACTTTTTATTCCCTAAATGGCATCATAGAAGAGTAGGATGTTAAAGTTTAATGGAACTATGGCAAATTGCTTAATTCCTTCATATTGCAGTTGGGGAAACTGAGATCAAAGAGTAAGCATAACAGTCTCTGAACATCAAAAACAGATCAGAGAGAACCTTTGGGTCCTCGTTCACTGGGTGTGTGTTCTTTTTTGTTTATTATTCTAATACACTTGGCCATCTTCTCAGCTGAGTGCTGTCTTTGTAGTCAGAAAATATGGGTCTGGATCCATACCTTGTACATCATTAGCTCTACATACCTCACACCCTCATCTCATAAGACAGAGATAATGATTCCTACTTCACACAGTTGTGAGAATGAAAGGAACAGCTTTTGTGAAAACGTACAGTGTATATAACATGGGATTGAGAGAGAGTTTTCGAAAGATTACATATTTTGTAGCACTGTTTGTATGCTTTTTGGAATGATCCAACCAGAGAGAGACAAGTTGATAATGAAAGAAAGAGAAAAACTGCTGGAGCAATGTCACTGTATAGGTGAGAGGGGAGGGAGTCTGGTGCACATGTGGATACGAGTATGGACGGTTCATTTCTAGTAACAGGAGGGAAACTAGAGAAGACGAGCATAGATGCCAGCAGTTAGGTCAGTGGGTATGGCAGTGGAAACTTGTTGTTTCTCATTTCTCAGTAAGATAGAAAGTAAAGTCTTCAGCTGAGAATTAGGATGAACAGTCAGGATTCCCAGTGGCAATGAAAAAAGTGTGTATCAGCCATGTCATCTATATTGGAAAATTATTCCAGAGTAGAACCATTTAATGAAGGAAAAAATACCCATCCATACTATTTACCAAGATTACCCTGAAACGTTTATTCTACAATCAGTATCAAGCAAGATGTACCATGTGCAGGGAATTGTGACAAGAACTGTACCTATAAGACAGATGACTTCAAGGAAAGCAGATTGCAATATGAAGATAGACCCGAAAGCAAATAAATGCCTTCCTCTAAGCTGAGTGTAGGCTAGAAGTATCTTTAAGGTACAGAGGGGTCACTAGCGCAATAGGGTTCTTCCATCTGAGTTGCTTTGAAAGCCTTCTCAGAGGAAATGAGGGTTGGTCTCAGCTTTCAAGAACGAGTTGGAGTGTGGCAGGCAGCATGGTGGGGAAGGGTATTCCATAGCTGGAGACTGGTTGGTGGCTGAGAATGAATTACAGTAGGATGTGAAATAATAGATGATGAGCAGAGGCTGGTTCATGAAGGACCTTCTATGCTATGCTAATGATTTGGAACAATTCTCTAGGCCAGAGATTCTCGAAATGTAGTGAGTACTAAAATCACCTGAAGAAAGTGCTAAAATACAGTTACTTCCCTGAGTCAACCAACCTCCAACTTGGATCATTCTTATGCCAGTTTCAGAAAGTTTGCATTTTAGGTATCAAGATGAAGTTAAATTACGTTGCCCATCCTCTATCCCATGTGGATTGTGTAATTCATCACTAACCAATCTTGTGAGGTACATTCTTGCTTTATATTGTACGATTATCAAGTAAACTTTCATTGGTGTTCACAAAATGGAGGACACTAAAAGAGATATTAATAAATCTAAGCCAAAATAAGCATGGCCTCTTGCCCTCCAGATGTCACATCGAAGTGAAGATCTAACAGAGAAACACAGAGCAGCGAGGAACTCATGCTGAGGAGAAGGAAGTAGAAGGAAAGAAAGAAGAAAGGCCTGGATCAAACCTTTCTCTTTCCCTAATTTTCAGAACAGCAGGGGAGTTGGAGAGAGAGGAAAGGAAGGGGCATTGCAGAGGGGGAGGGCCAGCCTCTTCAGCATCCTCCCACCTTTCCTTCTGGTCCTACACGGGCCAAACAGCAAGTTCAGCCCACAACCAGGGCTTTAACTGTCTACGTTACTGAAATTAGAAACCAGTGATTTCAATATCAAGCTAATTATCACTTGAAAATAATATTTGAATACTGACTCCCTTTATGTGCAGCCTACGAAGAAACGCTCAGAGGAAAGGATGAAAACATTCATTGTTGGCTTTTATGTAAATCAATGATCCTAAGGTTTGCCTTGGAAAGTCAGGTTTTGACACTAATAACTTGAGCTGACCTTTTGGGTATAAATGTCAGAGATATTTTACTCATTCCTTCCTTTCATTTATTCCATGATAAATACAGCTTTAAATTTTCTGTGGCATGATAAATAAGAGTAAAGGCAATGTCTTTTAAAGGAATCTCTTTTTTCCCCCTTCTAAATCCTACATCCTTTTAAAATAAGTATTCTAAACCAATGGCAATCAGGCTGGTAACAATCTTATCTAATTATCCAAATAATCTAGACTTACTCAAATAATCTAGTCATGATTTATGACCAAAAAAACCAAGTATCTAATTAGGCAGTGACAGTATTTGTGATAAAAATTCTTCTGAGCAAGGAATTGAAAAATAAACATTTTTCTGAATCAATATGGATGATGTGTGTGATCACTCTCAGATGTTTTAAAAGACAATTCCTGCAATCACAAAGGACTCAGTTTAAAAGAAATAATGAAGATTTGTAAAAGTGACAAATTATTGACCTAATTTTGAACCTTGACTAAGTTTGCTCCATCCACTGAGTTACACATGTTCGTTTCATCTTGCTATTATTGGAAATGGAAACAGGGCATCTTTACACAAAGCAACACCTCCAGCCAAGAATTGCCGTCACCCTCACAGCCCTCACGTTTTATCAACAAGTTTTGCCAACAAAACGTTTTGAAAATAAAGACAATGAATGAAATTCTCCCTGTGAAAGGTAACCTGAGCGCTAGACAATTATTCTGCATATGTTTAGCTTGATAGAATTCCTATTTCAGACTTTGGGGCAAAATATGTTGACAATTACGTAGGGTCAAACTTACCCACTAAGTTATACAAGTGCTATGTTATAAGCTATGCAAGAATATTCATTCTATTTTCATTATTTCAGATATGAACTTTTAAAATTAATTATAACTTATGAAAAACTTAAGCCAAATAATTTCCACTTCAACTATTAATGAGATTATTGGTTAGCAAGAAGGTTCCTTATACCTATGAATTCAGACGTCAGTGTATTTGGCTCTTTAGTTTGGGACGATACAAATGCATAATTTGCCCCTTCCGCATTTTAAATTGAGAATGAAACAAAGAGTAATAGATTTTAGACCCTCTTCACTTTCCCCCCACCCCACACCTCATCCTTGAAAAGTAAATGTTTTTCTGTGAAATTCCTAATTACATGACAGGATTTCTGTCAGGTGTCACACTTGATCGTTCTGAGGAAGAAGCTGAAATTTCTTACCATTTTCTGTAGGTCATCCTGGTTCTCTCAGCAGGTATCTGAGCAAAGCTTTATCTTGATTCAGAAGTGACTTTTTTATTTATTCCTATTTCTTTTTGTCCCTGGCTATTGGGAGGTTAGAATTTTGTCCTGTCTCAATTTGAAAGCTGGTTTTCTACTTTTCATAATGTAGGAAAGTACTTTGTCAGCCAAATCAACTTACAATTGGATTAGTCACTGTACCCAAAGCTTGTAGACTTGTGGAACCAAGAGCAATTACTTAGGATTTTAAATGATTTGCTAACTTTCATACCATTTAAGTAATTTATGCTTAGGTGAAAAAGGGAAGTAAACACGTCCTGGTTTTATGTCAACTCACTTCAGTGTCTTTCCTCAGAACAGTGACAATTTCCGGCCCCAGCCTAGGGACTGGATGGTGCTGTGAGGTTCCTGTTTCACAGCTGTCTCCAATCCAAGGCAAACTGCAGACTACCCTCTGGCCTCAGAGTAAAGCGCAAGTGAGATTTAAGTTCAGAAAAGGGCAGACTATCCGAAAGAGAATGAAATAGGTGATGAACTCTCTGAGCAAGTCTGACAAGAAGCTTGCCCTCAAAGGCTAGAGCATGTCCTCTATTTCAAAGGAATTTAAAGAAGGGCCACAGTGGAAGCAAGCCATCTCTCTCAACAAATCGCTTGATTGGGTTCCAATTCTGATTTTATTCTCCTCTCGTAACACTTCCACATGTGATGCCCTTGTCCCATTAAAACTGCTGTAAACCTTGCATGAGATCACCTAGTGATTTGCTGCAAGAAAAAGCCCACTCAGAACAGAAACACCTGCTACTTCTTAGTTAATATCCAACTCTTGAAAACTACAGAGATGATGCTTGCTTTTACCTGTTGGCTTACTCAGTATTGTTGGGGTCCCTATCCACATCCAACCTAGCATGTTTGCAGGTGGACACATCCTAAATTGGCAAATAACTTCTTCTTGATGTTTCAGTAAGCTTTACACATCCTTCATAGACACATGTCTTTATGAGGAGATTTACTTTATAGATATCTCTAAGGACAGAGACTGAATCCAATTCCTGCACATCATAGAAATCTCTGAGGAGTAAAGAGAACCATGACCATCTCCAGTCATTCTTTGATGCTTAGATGTGAAGAATATTTTAGCTCTCATTCTCACAACATTCTTGCAAGGTAGATTTTTGTATTCTCATTTGACAAATGAGGAAAATGGAACTCAGTTGGTTTGATCAACTTGTCCAATTGGTGAAGTGCAGAGAGGATTTGAATCTGGGACTCTGTGGTGTCAAATCCATGCTGCTTCTCCTATACCAAAACTGCTTCCATTAAGGTAATTTCTGTTTGGTATGTTTAACTGACAGACTCACAAATGGCACAGTAAGAACATTTTATTTATTTATTTATTTATTTATTTATTTATTTTTTTTGGTGAGGAAGATTGGCCCTAAGTTAACATCTGTTGCCAATCTTCCTCTTTTTGCTTGAGGAACATTGTCCCTGAGCTAACATCTGTGCCAATCCTCCTATATTTTATATGTGGGACACCACCACAGCATGGCTTAATGAGTGGTGTGTAGGTCCACAGCCACATCTGAACCCACAAACCCTGGGAGTGCACCAACTTAACTACTATGCCACAGGGCTGCCCTCACGCTGAGAACAGTCAATACAAGTTTTATGAAGCACTAATAATCTGCTCTCAGTGCATTGATAGTTAAATAGGAAAAGCCGAAAAGTAAGCAATCATTGCAAGGCAGAGTAATGCATACTTTAATAGGGAAGATTACAGAAAGCTATGGAAGACTCAGGAGAAAACCTAACCCAGTCCTTGGGGTTTGGGGCTTCTTGGAGGAGAAACATCAAAGATGAAATCTGAAGATTTTATATTAGAGATTTAAATTAGAGATTATCAAGATGACAGTGGAAAACTAGATTACCCAAGCCTTCCAAAGGGGGTAAATGGGATAAAGGGGGACTGAGGGGTTAATGAATACATATGGAATCAAGCCAAATGCCATAACACAATGACAAGGAAATGCAAATGCAAATGAGCATGGAGCAATAAAGGAGAACCAGATTTTGAATAAACATATTCTAAAGCAAATAAACTGCTGCAAATTCTCAAACACCAGGCTGTGCAGTACCAGCCCCGAAGGCTCCTCTAAAGGCCCTTTGGCCTGAGCACATTAAGGAGACAGGAGGAGAGAGTGACTCTGACGCCACGTTCCAAGCCTTTGCTAAGATGTGATTTATTTTAATACTAAGCAAAACATTGATGGCAGATGTAAGATGATCTTTTATTCCCTGTGCTCAGTGAATTTACATTAAATGGAAATAAGCAAACTGTCTTAGTAATTGGAGTGTGACTCCTTTGCAAGCAGCTTCTGGCAACATGCCTGTCCAGAGTGCGTGTAAAGGCATTGCCCCAGGGTAACTATGCTGTGGGTGGTGGTTGGGTGGAAGCTGTGCAGAGGTGAGAGCATCAGTAGTTGGTGCACATATTTTAAGAGCATCTTTTTATGAATTATTTGATTGTGTAGATCCTTTCACATCTCTTCCCAAATCAGTCAGATTCAGTATCAGTTGCTCCACTTGCCTAGAAGTACAATCTGGCAAGATCTTATAGGACACCAATATTGCTGTCTCAAATTCGGACAAGACTAAGAAACTGACTGTTGGCAACTGTATTATTGAAGGATGAAGCTTCACACTGTAAAAGGACCAGGTTCCCTTGCTGCCTTCTCAATGCTAGGCAGCAGCGACACTTCCGTGGATTCTATGTTGCCGTGTCCCCCTTCTCAGAAAAGTGTTTTATGTATTTTTAATGCAGTGGTAATAACATGATTAAAAATTAAACTGAAAGTGTACTTTCATTAATATACTTTCAAAGTAGTTTTCTAATTAGATATCTGGAAAGCCCATCTTTTATAATTGGTTTTTCTTATTTTAAAAGGTTTTATTCAATCATGGCTGATACTAAATTTTGCTCCATACCAAGAGAGAGAGAATGAAATTAAGCTGATCTAAATGAGAACAAGCCCAACCTATTCTAATTAACATGAATCAGTTGAACTGTAATGGTATCAAAACAATTGACTTTTACCATTCCAACTTAATTATTCTACAACAGGCAGAGTAATGTATGTGGCTTCCCGCTTAAAGCAATTTTGAAAGCGACATCTTTGAAGTATGGCACCAAGTGATTTTTTTCTCAGCCACCATTTGTGAATATTGTTTTAAAACATCATTAAGTCAAATAACCATAGTCTAATTAAGTCTTTTGTAGCTTTGAGGCGGTTTCATGAAATGCTGCGGGATTTATTTGACTCTTTTCTTCACTTGACTGAAAGTTCTTGAAAGGCTGGGTGACTCTAAACCCCAGAATCCTCATTCTGAGGAAATAAATGCTGCGAAGTATTTGGGTTGAAATAGTACTGCTTAATGTGATGTTAGAAAAACAAAACTGAAGGACTTACTCAGCAGTTCTGCCAAAATACCATGATATTGCTTTAGGTAAGTTCCATTCGCTTCTTCATGCTCCGATGGGCGGAGCTGCAAAAGGGTTAGTTAAGAAGTTGTAGGTAGATGAGTGCTTGGGATTTATAGCATAAAAAGCTGTCAAAGAATAATAAAAGACCCCTAGAGCTAAAATAAAAAGTAATTTTTTAAAAAGCTAAGTTTATTTGCCTGATGGACAAGAGAATGGTAAGTCTCTCAGGAAATGAGTTCAGCAAGTAGCCTGTAGCTGAAAGCAGTAGAGTGAGTGGAGAGGCAAAAGAGAGGACTTTATTCCGTGTTAAGATTTCTGAGCATTGCATTCTGATTGAGTCATTAGAGAACTAGACATTCCTTCCTACATTGGCCATTTATCTGGTTTAACTTTCCAAAGAGCAGTGTTAGTTTTCAAAGAGGTCCAGGATGGGTTCCTAAGACTGTTGGGCAGCAGACACTTGTGTAAGCATGTGCTGCAAATCTGGGTCAATTTCCAAACCAGGTAGAGGAAAGAACAGAAGGGTCAACTCTCAGAGAGTGTCCCGTTCAGCATCTTCATGTTTACAAGAAGACAGGAAAGCCCTGTGAGGTGAAGTGATTTTCCCAGAACCACAGAAGTCTTGCTACTTACAGGGAATCCAAAGTTATAGGAGACTGAGCTTGGGCAAAATAGGGCTATCATATTGTGATGCAGGGAGAAGCACAAGACTCTCTGACACTGGAAGGTTTAGCGGAGAAGGAGGGGCTCATGCTATTTCAAAATAACTTCTGATTAAAGCATGTCATTTTTGCATCTTCTAAAGTTGTAGTATTAAATATAAGTTTCTATGGAAAATCTTACCCAGAAATTCAATTTAATTGGCATTTGCTAAGTATATTTTATGCATGTAATACGGTTAGGTGCAAGAAGAGTGGTGATCAGTGAAGGTAAGTGGTGGACACAACACTGCCCCTGACTTTAGAGAAGCCATAATCTGGAGGGAAATATACACACTTAACTGCTATAATGTGGGCTATACTAGGATATACAAATAATACTATTAAATCTCGAAGGAAAAGCTAAACACTCTACCTAAAGGGCTTGAGAATGGTCTTAGAGAGGAGGTGACATTTGGACTGACATGGATAGGTTCTTTTGCTCATTGAACAAGTATTCAGTGAGTACTTAGTAAGTATCAGGCACTATCCTTAGTAATTGGGATACATCAGTGAGCAAACAGATACCCATCCCTGCCCTTGGAAGGCTGACAGGCCATCACTGAGCAGTATGTCTAAGAACATGTGAGGGGAGAGAATTCTAGGTAAAGGGAGTAGCAGGAACAAATTCATGAATTATGAATGTGCACAGAGTCTGGGGAGGCATCCACATGGTTGGAACACAAGGTTCACGTGTAGCCATTGGGGTAGAATATGGCAATAGATGGGGGTGCAAAGGACAGTAGGGAACAGCCTTAAATAGTATGTGGGAGGAGGGGATTTTATTCTCTAGGCAATTGAAAATACTGTTTCAAGGATGTGCTCTAATGAGGAATCTGAAACACCAAGGTACACTATGTTATAACTGCTATGATTGCTGCTTTGCAGTACTGCTTGAAAATGCCTGGAGATTAGCGTAAATGCCTCTAGGACTGGCAGCATCCAGGGGTCCCTGGACCATGCACATAGTGCTGAAACTTCCAGATCTCATTCAGATTCACATTAATGTATGAGCTTTGGACTGCTATGGCCATGCGATGGGTTTTAGTCTATCACCAGGATAGTGGTCTGTAAAGGGAACACTGGCAAAAAAAAAAAAAAAAAAGACAAACAAAACAAAATTGGTTTGGAGCCATGCTAGGGATTGATGCCTAGATCCCGAAAGAGGAACCTATGAGGTCAGTGTGACCCCAAGAATGCTTATAGCAACTCGGATCTCTGGGGGTTAATCTATTTTCTCAGGGCAAGCACAGACTTTGAAAAGACTCCATGGATCTCCTTTGCTTACAGTACACCAAAAAGCATTCTCCCAGGAGGGTCTGTATTATTTCTAAAACTTTCCTGGAATATAGGGTAGGAGATCCAATCAGTTCCTGCCTCACCACATAATGACAGTGTTTCGCTAGATCAATACTATACAGAGAGCCTTAAGAGTATGTAGTTTTTCAAATCTTTCTTATCTTCAATGACTGATTCAACCTCAGTCTTCTCCTAAAAACTGCACTGCCCATACCAGCCACAGCTCACTTTTCCCAATTCTGTAAAATTTTTGTCACTGCTACTCATTAACTT
This sequence comes from Equus przewalskii, assembly GCF_037783145.1. Classification (NCBI taxonomy): domain Eukaryota; kingdom Metazoa; phylum Chordata; class Mammalia; order Perissodactyla; family Equidae; genus Equus; species Equus przewalskii. The sequence goes on along the minus strand of NC_091857.1, from coordinate 26,594,703 downwards.
TTTAATTATACACTCCCTGTACATAGACAGATAGATAGGCAAGTAGATAGATACCTTAATCATCAGAATGTGAACTCTGTCAGAACTGGAATCAGATTCTATGCTTGACAGCTGACTGACAAGTGTTGGGTGGAATTATTCAGCAAACACAGGTAATGTAGGGTCTATGGAGTTGACAAGCTTTGAGTCCTATTTCAGTAATTCTCAGAGTAGAGTGTGAGGAGCTTCTTCATCAAAATCAAGTGGGGTAGTTGTAAAAAGATTACAGATCCTTGGCTCCCACCTCAAACAAATATCCCAATGACCTTGTGCTCATTAAAATTTGAGAGCCACTGCATTAATATAATTGATGATATAAGGAAGCAGTTGGTTTTTCACTGACAAGCAACGTAGAAGAAGGCTCTGAGATAGAGGAAGGTTCATTGCAAAATGGGCTATGAGTAATCACATATCTACGAGGAGAGTTAAGGAGTTCTTAACTACATCAAGATAATAAGGGAACTGGATTTTTATTGAGCTTCCTTCTGACAGTTCTCTGCCAGATGCTTTGAAGAATTATCGCTTTTAATCTTTACAACAACGAAAAAAGTATTATATTTGCAAATGGAGCTTGCAGAAGGTATGTAACTTGCCCAGAGTCATCTAGCTGATCAGAGATAGAGGCAAAATTCAAACCCATGTCATTTGATTCCAGAGTCAAGTTCTTCCCAGTACACAAGGCTCAGACATTAAAACTTGCTAACAGTTAAAATTAACAATCATTATTTGAAAGGTATCTGGTTTACAATGCCAGATTTATGACTAAAATTTGTCTGTGAACAGTATGTGAAAACCAATGAAATGCCTATTAGCAATATCCTTTTTATTTTTAAATTCAATATGTAATTTTTTTGGTTAGTCCCGTAAAAACACATTAACTTACAGTTTTATTAAACTGTCCTATTTACTTGAAAACTTTGTATTTTTTCATATAGCTGTCTGAATCACAAATTGGCTATCATATGCTGCTATGTATTATGCCTTATAAAAGTTAAGGCATCACTGATTCCTAAGAAAAACAGAAAAGGCGATATTTTTAGCTTGGTGAAAAATGAGACAAACAATATACTGAAGAGAAGGAAATCTGAGAGACATCCAGGAAGAAGATTCGAAGAGAAAAGACCCTTGTAACTGGAGATAAAGGACTTTAAAACATGCTCCACAGACTTGCAGTTAAATTTTAAGTGAGCAAAAGTCACCCACATTTATGGTAAAATGTCAATGAACAGCCACACACAAGTAAATCCAAAATGGAAATCCTAGAACGTAGGACCATCCTGGGACCCATTTAATCCACCAGGCGGCAGGTAGAATTGGCTTCTGAAGGGCTGCGAAGGGCAGTGATAGGGGGAAAATTAGAGGCATTTCAATCAAAATTAGCATAATGCCAAGAGTTCAGACACTTTCTAGATGGCCTCCTTGTTCTGAACTCTTATAGCCATTGGAATACTGTGTTTAAGTGGAGGGAACTACACACAAAAAGCTGATGGCTTCTTTTGTTTTCACTCCTGCGATAGCACTTTCCGTTCGTGTGAAAGTGACTTTGGGGAGAGGCTTCTCTGTGCTAGATGTAGCAGAGACCAAGAAAGAGGACACTGGAAGCCAGGGCAGAGGCTGTATTCTTTCTAAATGAACCCGGCAGATCCAAGTTGAGTCTTTGGACGACTCAGACTACAACCACGCCACTGAGTTAGTGAGAAGTCAGGATTTTAGTGCTATTTAAATTTTTGTTTGTCTTTCCTTTTTTATTTTCTTGGCATGAGAATATCCTCTCCTTGTGCAAGGCAGAATCTAATGTGAGGACTTACAATGGGAGTAATAAGCCCACACCTCTTCATGTTTTTTCTCATAACCTTATCCATGGGAAGGCAGTGTGATAAAGGAGAAAGAAGACGAGGCAGTCCTGGTCCTGAACCCCTCCAGTGCATCTTACTAACTGTAGGATCTCTTTCTTCTTCATTAAGATGGGGACAATCCTTCTTACCTTATCTGGCTGCAGTAAGGATCAAATGAGATAATACAGCACACAACTAAGCATTTGTCAATATATAACTTTACAAAGTTACCAACATGACTCTCATGCAAATATAAAGTAAGCACAAGCCAAAAATACGTTTAACTCCTTAAGGATGGAACCAGCAGGATGGTAAAGCTGGTTCAAAGAAGAATTAGAGGAATAGTGATTATATAGTCCACCAGGAGAGGCAAACTGAAATAGGTTTGCTGAGTTAGAGACAAAATGAATGATCGTCCTACAGAGCAATAAAACAATAACTTTGAGGTTATCTTTTGTACCAGACATGAATTATTTGCATCTCTACTGGACAAAAATCTACAAGTTAACATAGAATTTCAGAGTCTTGACCTTAAACAGCAGAAAATAGTAAAAGAAACAAAAGTGCAATCCTAGAGAATCAAATCATCCTTCAGTGGGCTTGTTCGACAACAATCCCATATGACCTTGAAAGGACATGCAGTCACCCTTTTGTCTTATTTCCAAGTTTTAGATAATTTGCTCAACAGTTCCTCTTGCACCATAAATAATCTCCAAAAATTATTCACACTAAAAATGTCTGGTGTCATTATGTTTGGATCTGATTAGTTTACAAGGGTACAGTAAGAGGTGATAATTAGCCACATAATCCACTTTTGAGTATGGCCGCAAATTCAGAGCTACTGTTTCAAGCCACTACTAAGACCAGAAAATTAACTTCGATATGGAAATTTCAAAGAGTCTCTGATTGCATTTTCAAAAACCTCTCTTGTTCCAGAAATGTTTTTGTGGCTCTTATTGGCTCTTTTATTCCAAGGTGTAGTCGTGTTCTATTGCTGCTGAAATGAATCATCAAAGACTTGGTGATTTTAAACAATGCAAATTCATTCTCTTGTAATTCAGAGGTCTGAAGTCTGACACAGGAGCCAGCCCTGATGGCCTAGTGGTTAAAGTTTGGTGCGCTCCACTTCAGCAGCCCGAGTGTGGTTCCTGGGCACAGAACCACACCACTCATCTGTCAGTAGCCATGCTGTGGTGGTGGCTCACATAGAAGAACCGGAAGTACTTACAACCAGAATATACGACAATGTACTGGGGCTTTGGGGAGGAAAAAAAAAAAACAGAGAGAGAAAGATTGGCAATGGATGGTAGCTCAGGGTGAATCTTTCCCAGAAAAAAAAAAAGAACTAAGGAAGACACAGGGCTTAGGGGGAAAAAAAAAGTCTGACACAGGTCCCACTGGGCTAAAGTCAAGGTGTCAGCAGGGCTGGTTCCTTCTGGAGGCTCTAGAGAAAGACCAGTGTCCTTGCTTTTTCCAGTTTCTGGAGGCCTCCTGTAATCCTTAGCTTGTGGATCCTTTCTTCTGTCTTCAAAGCCTGCAATGTAGCATCCTTCAATCTCTTTCTCTCTGTCCCTCTGCTTCTGTCTGTCTGACTCCTCCTGGGCCCCTCTTATAAACACCTGTCTTATTACGTTGGTTCCATCCAGATAATGAGATATTATCTCCCCCTTTTAACATCCTTAACTTGATCACATCTGCAAAGTCCCTTTTGCCATATTCTAGGTTCCAGGGATTAGGACACGGACACTTAGGGATGGGGGTGCATTATTCACCCTACTACACAAAAGCAAGAAACTAAATCCAAGAAACTCATCTGCATGGCATTCCTATAGTACCTATATATTTGGTGAATTTCTCTCTTTGAGATCCCCAACGACTGGTAGATTTCCTCTTCTGCCGGGAAATGACCTTCTTTATCACCTATAAGTCTGGGATTCTGTAAATCATAGAACAAATAACAGGTCAATTTTATGAGAGGGTTTTCTGGACCTTGCTACTACATACTTGTTCCTTAATGGTGGGTTTGCTATACCTGATTAAACGAGATTTGTTCTCAGATATGAGAATCCTGGTATGACTTATTTATGTAACCAATTTTTCCAACTATATCCTGGTAAAAACAGAAGACGGATTTGGCCGATCTTATGCAAATAACCACATCGCCATAAAAACTAGTGAGTTCTTACTGAATTCTGAGGGGTTAGGAAGAATAACGTGCCATTTATGGGCTACTACGTTGAGGAGTAAGATAAAGAAAGGATGTCTTCACTCCCTTACTAGAACTTTTAAAACTGTATCAGCAATACTCAAAACCAAATGACCACAATTAGATTTCCCTCCACTGTTCATCTAACCCTACTTTTAGCTTGTACATCTGGATGTTGGGTCAGCTCTCTGCTTTCGAAGGTCTTCTGCTCTGGACCCACAAAAAGAATTCTGGAAATCCTGATTCAGTGCTCTGGTACAGTCACAGTTGTCTAAGTAATGTCACTTTAAGCTCCACAGTTTGTAGCAGTGACTCCACTTCTTAAAGTACCAATAGGGCAGAGTATCTGGCACCATTTTTCCATGAGGCTCTGAGACTGCCATTGTTTGACAGAATCCGTTTCCAGTCTACAGCTTATAGCAAAGCCTTCAGAAAAACATGAGAATGAAGCAGAAAGTACTTGTTGGTGATGGAAAGGAAATGCTATCTGAGCAGCTTATATAGAAAATAATTTCTAAACTTGTATGTCTTCTTGTTAAAAGCAGACTAAATACTCCAAGACCAATTGTCATTTTAAAAGAAAGAAAACAAAACTCTAGTTCAACACTCATATAGCATTTGGCATAAAAGGATTCACAAACTTAAAATATGCATCCTATTAATAAACTCATCAAAAGCAGGAAACATTGCCAAAATTTTAACGCAGTTCTTTGCTTTTATTCAGACTTATGTGCAGGTATTATGCTCCAAGGCAAATAAAATTCAGCTCCTTCAAACCTTCCATACTATAAACACGTGCTTTTCTTTTCACTATACTTTTGCATAATTTGGTACATAATTTTCTCTTTACCTTGTAAACAAAAGCATAGCCTATTACCTTGTATATATGAACATACATAATGCAGCCCCCTAAAGTCACATGCATCCTTTGAATAACTTTTTCAAAGTGGAAAAATAAACATATTCATTAGTATGACCCAAAGTCACAGCTTCTCTATAATGTATAAAAATATATATATATACATATATATAGAAATACATGTATATATGTACATATATATATAAGGTGACCAATACATCAGTATTATCTCTTATTAAGAAACTACCTAGATATCCAAAGATTATCCGTCGATTAACTTGATTTAATGTTAGCTCAGGTCTTAAACTTAATAAGGAACTTAGAAATTATGGTTAAACTGATATATAACAAAGTATAATTACTGTTGATATAAAAATTTTGTCAAAATCCCAATTCAATATAATTACATACATAATTTTACATCTTATTCATTTTAAACGTTACTTAGCAATGCTAGCTTATCTAATCAGTCAACTAGCATAAGAAATTTAGGAAGTTCAGATTAACTAGCCTCCTCGTCAGAAAACAAAAAACAAATCTGTGAAAAAAGGTGCACTTAGACTATAATTCACACTGATAAAATTGGGGGAAAGACATGTCATGGATTTTTAGCCATTTTTTTAACTCAATTTTTTTTAATCAATTAAATGTGGTCAAAGATTCACTTGGGTTCTTATATAAAAATGCTTCTGAGTTAGCACTTTCTGTGATTTCTTTTAAGAGTAGCATATATATATCTGAAGACTTGAGTTTCTCTATATTACGGGAATCCTGGGAATGTTAATATAAAGCAATCAAATATGTAAATTTTAAAAGGATCCTTTAATTTGTAAGTTTTTATAGTATAATTTATTAATATTTTCTGGAGGTAGGAATAAATTTCACACTCACACAATGAGGTAAAGAAACTTTTCTCATTTCTAAACATAAGACACAATCACTGAGGGTTACAGATTCAGTTCTACAAGATTTGCCGTGAGTTGAAAGTAAACATGGACCATAAACATCATGGGGACAGAATTCAAATGGTGGTTCTCCTTTCCAGTGAACGTGAGACATAATCTTGCTCAGATAAAAGAAAAAAGGCTAACAAACCAAGTTTTCAGTCATCTCTCACCCTACATACAGAGAATTAGATTACCTTTATCTACCTGAGAGGTCACCACATAATCAAAATAAAATGCCAGATTCCCATTGTCATCACCAGTGGAGGATGATTTAGTGGCCGTGTGTAAATCAGATTCACATACACACAGTTTGCTTTCCTGACTATGATCTTGAGACTAGACTAGCATTCAAATGCTCACTAGTCCCTGGACCTCATCATGGCCCAAACCAGGAGCTATTGAGACACAAAGTGCTCTCTTGACTATGCACCAGAGATGGCACAGTAGAGATGGCCCAATGGTCTGAGTAGACATGGATCTACCGGTCCTATTCAGCCAGTTGTGGAAGAAAAATGGCTTAATTTATGAGTTAAGCAAGATATTTTCAGATTGACAGACATGGGCAAAAGTCAGAATCAAAACACAGAATCAGAAGAAAAGAAATGGAAAGAAAAAAATACTATAACAAAGAGTCATCAAAGGTAAATTCTCTTACTGCTTGGGATTTCCTCCAGGACTGGAAAAACAAAAAAAAAAGACATTTCTGAGCTTAAATGACCCATAAAGTTGGCTCTGGCAGGTGAGTTCATTTTGGAATCTAAGTAGGACCATCCCCAAAACAAACTACAATTTTAAAATACTTATAAATGTGACTCTAATACGAAATCAAAATGAGCTAGGGTCAAAGGTGTATTTAACCTTGAGAGAACCAACAAGATGGTAAAACGTTTCAAGGAGATCTGGAGGAACAGCGGTTTTAGAGGTCACCAGGAAAGTCAAAACTGGTTAATGAACTACAGGGCAATAAAATTATAATTTGAGGTTCTCTTTCTATTAGGTAGAAATCACTCACATCTTACAGACTGACATTTTATAGAATCTAGGCCCTAAACAATAGTAAAATGAAAAATTAACATAGTCTCTTTAGAGGATCCAATCATCCTTGGTGAGCCTGCTAGACAATGGCCACTATGGTGAAGAAAGGCCATGCAGTCTTTTCAGTTTTTTCCTTTATTTTCAAGTTTTGATAATCTTTTTTTTGGCTGAGGAAGATTCACCCTGAGCTAATCTGTCCCAATCTTCCTCTGTTTTGTATGTGGGACGCTGCCACAGCATGAACACTTACAAGCAGTGTAGGTCTGCGCCTGGGAAACGAACCCAGTCCACCAAAGTAGAGTGCACCAAACTTAACCACTAGGCCACGGGGCTGGCCCCCGTAAGTTTTAATAATATATAAAAAAGTCATTTAAAAAGGATTTCCTTCCCTCACTTTGATCCTATCCCCAAAGAAGCTAACTTTGGGTTTATCATGAACCTTCTATTTAGAATATTTTTGCAAGAAAGCATAGTTTCTAATACATGAATGAAGAAATGCTAGAAACTGTTGTTCTTAAAAGATCTCATCCACCAGAAAACCACATTCTCTCTTACTCTCAAAAAAGAAGTCCCAGGGGCTGGCCCCCTGGCCGAGTGGCTAAGTTCGCCTGCTCCGCTGCAGGCGGCCCAGTGTTTCATTGGTTCAAATCCTGGGCGCGGACATGGCACTGCTCATCAAACCACGCTGAGGCAGCGACCCACATGCCACAACAAGAAGGACCCACAACGAAGAATATACAACTATGTATCCGAGGGCTTTGGGGAGAAAAAGGAAAAAAAAGAAAAAATCTTAAAAAAAAAAGAAAGAAGTCCCAGTCTTTCAGTAAGAAACAATTAATTCCCCAGGCAAACAAGAATGACCGTGTCAGGGAAAATTCTACGAAAGGGGGGCTTTATGTTCTTTTACATATTTAATTCCCCTTTAGGAAAAAAATGAATAAAAACAATCATTTTAACTAAATGAAGGTAAAAGTTGGCTATTACAAGAGTCTAGAGTTAAGTACTAGCCATGTACTCACTTGATACTAAAATATACATATTATATCTGGACAATAAATACCCTGAGAAAGAGCATACAAATAAGACGTCAATGAAAGCTTTTGTTTTTCTTCTTTTATCTCTTGATTTCTGTCTCTGGGCCATCAGAGAATGTGTCTGACAAGAGACAAAAAAAAAAAAAAAAAAAAAAACAGCATTTGATTCACTTGCTGTTAAGCAGTATGTGTCAAGAGGTCTACTGCAGGGTAGAAATTAAAGCTATTTCCTAAAATAGGGACAATAGTTTAAGTATTGTTTTCAGTTATGTATACTATAATTGTCCCATGTGCAAATGCTTCTACATAAGGCAAGCAAGTTGTAATTATGAGTAATATAATTATATATCATTATCTAAATTGTATATGCTTCAGCCCTGTCCCAGAAAATGGATTCCTTATGGATCTTATTCATCATATCCAGGAATTAGTCAATGTCTATTCAGCCTAATCAATAATGCATTGGTGATTGATAAATGCTTATCAACAATTAGTTTGCAAAAAAAGAAACCAAAGAACATATACAGAAATGCTCATCTAAGGATGGGAAGCAGGAAGACACAAGAAATTGTGACAGTAAGGGACACTTGACTTTGAAGGTCAAAAGATATTTCAGTTCAGTAAAAAACCAAGCAGGAAGTCTTTGTAGATATTCGAGGCAGGGAAGGAAGCATTGTTAAGAGCAGAAAAAGGGAACTTTTTTGCCACTTGGGTGATCAGGGAGGAGAAGCGAGAAGAGGGAATTACTCTGCACCAGTGATTGGAACACTAAATTCAAGAATAAAACCAATGCAACAGAATCCAAACAAAGGGACACAAAAGACACACTTAGTGGAAATGAAATTGGATTTCTAAACTGGGTTTTAAGACCCCGCTTTGAGCTGTATGCTACATCAAGAGATAAATGCTACCAATCCTGCACATATTCAGAGAGCTCCGTAAACTCCGGACAATGTATCAAATTGACTCACAGCATGACCCCCATGAAGGAAAACTTGCCTTTAGGAAAAAGCTTTCTGAAAATCCTATAGATCTTAATGAAGATAACTACCTCCTTCCAAACAGATCAGGAGGAAGGCTAGAACTGCACACTTTTAGAAGCATGAAGAAGGCTGAAAACTGACTTAGTCCAAACCCCTAACACTGTAGAGATTTCCACTGAACCAGTCTTAGACAAACTGGTCTCTGCTCTCAGGCAGATGCTATAGTCCTAATGCAGTAGCTTATTTAGCGACTCTCATTTAACCCATCAATTTACCCCATCAATCCCAGAAGCCAGCCTTCAACTTGCAAAAAGGAGATTGTAATGCCAGGAGGTGAACCAAAATATACACAAGAGAATGCTCCCTACTTGCATACGACATCGATTTTTTTTGTCCCGGTGCAGATATGTGATTACCTGTATCTCAGCAAGTATAACCACAGGTGTTACTATTGACCATAAAAATATACCATCTCTTTTTTTAAAGCTGGTGCTAGTGTTTGGCACTATGATCTCCCGTGGCAATAAACTCCGGAGACGAAGTCCTGGGATCTGAAGAAGCATTACTTACGTGTTATGGTACTTTAGCAACTCACATTTAGTGTCATTGTACAGATGGCTTAGAAGAGAGTGGCAGGCCTTTCCTGCCCGTGTGTCATTTCCTGACATTAACTTGTTTGAACATCGAGCGTTATCAAGTGATACAATGTACTTCTGTTGTGATATCCATTCCACTTGAATGGTAGCCAGAAAATAAGTTTTGGCTAATTGTGTTGCTTCCCGACAATTAAGTTGATAGCATACTCTTTACGTAAGAACTTTGACGGCAATGCTTTCTTCTAGAACCTCTGTCCACCCTGCTGTGGAACTGTTTCTATTAATATTTAACGGTGTACAAGATATTAGAATAGAGAGAAGAAGGAATTATGCTGTCTCTATGTTCTTACGTGGGCATACGAATATGTTTCCACAAATTTTGTTCTATGAGAGCTACCTGCTAACCAACCCCCTGCTTACAATCTTGACCGTGTCTGAGTCCTCCTCCCCAGGTCTGCTAAAATGATCTCCCTATAATGCACATCTGCTCATGACACTTCTAGTCTTAAAACACTCCACAGATTCCCAGATGTTTAAAGAGCAAAGTTCAAGCAAACCAGCATGATTCACACCTTTATGAACACGGGTCTACTTGCATTCCCAGGCTCATTTCTCTTCATCTCTCACCTTGCACTGTGGATCCACGGCAAACATAACTTATTCTGTATTTCATGCTTTTACTCAGACTGTGAATCTTTGCTTGGCCAACTTCTCATCCTGTGAGAGCTCAGGCATTCTCTCCTCCACGAATCTTTTGCTGACTCTGTCTTTCCCTGCAGGTGGAATAAGTCCTTCTTCTCTCTGCTTCTGTCTTCAATTACTGTGTGCAAATCTTTTTCCTCGCACTTTGATGCTTCATTGAAATACGTTAATGCGCTTGTTCCTACTCAACTGTAAACTGTTAGATGCTGCATTCCCAGATAGTTTCTGGCACAGAGAAGATGAGAACCAGGAACGCCGGTAGCGTTAGTCTCAGTCCAGGGGCAGGAGAAGACCGATGCCTCAGCTCAGTCAGTCAGGCAGAGAGAACAACTCTTCTCTTTCTTTGCCTCTTTATTCTCTGCAGGCCGTCGGTGGATTAGATAATGCCCACTCACACTGGGGAGGGCAATTTGCTTTATTCGGTCTACTGATTCAAATGGAAATACCCTCACAGACACACCCAGAGATAATGTTTAGCCACGTATCTGAGCCTTCCATGGCCCCATCAAATGGACCCATAAAATTAACGATCACAACCTCAAATGTAAAGTCAAGGTTTAGACTAATTTGTACGTGGCATGAATCCATTATGTACTTTATGTGCTGGGGGAAATTGCATGAATACGAAAACTGCATTTTGGGACAATGAATTTGATGTTGATTTATACAATGAAATACAGAAAAGACTAGACATGTGAGTCCCGGCACGTGAGGGAATAAAGGCCAAACTCTAGAGTTATGAATGTGGGAAAGGAAAATAAGAGGTAGTAATATAAATAATCATTGCTAAAATTTTAAATGCTTTCAATGTGTTAAGAATTGTAAGTGCCATTTAAATCTTACCAAAACCCTGTATGGATCTAACACTGAAATCTGAGATAAGTCAGGTTCAGCTTAAGTAATTTGCCTGAAGTCATAGTTCAGAGATTCAACCCAGCTGTGATAAACTCACACTCTTTGCACTGCCTTCCCTGCCTCTTGGCCAAATTGGTAAAAAGTTTCAACAGACACGCATGGTGTGAACACTGCAGACACCCTGTAACTCTCAGATGAGCAATGTGACTTCTGTGAAGGGCAGGCATTCCTTTGATTTTTAGTTCCTAAGATGATATTGATACACATGGTAGGCTGAATTGTGGCTGCTCCGGAAAGATAGCCACATCCTAATCCTTGGAACCTGCAAGTGTTACCTCATATGGCAAAAACAGACATTGCATGTACGATTAAATGAAAGATTTTTGAGATGGGGAGACTATCCTGGATTATCTGTGAGGAACTTTAATGCAATCACAAGTGTCCTTATATGAGAAAAGTAGAGGGGGATTACACAGAAGAGGAGACGGCAATATGACCACAGAGGCAGTGAAGCTGCCACAATCCAAGGATTGCTGGCAGCCACCAGAAGTAAGAAGAGATGAGAAGCAGAGTCTCCCTTGAGCATCCAGAGGGAGCGTGGCCCTACAGACACTTTGATTTTTCCCAGGGATACTGATTTTGGACTTCTGCTTCTGGCCTCGAGGACTGTGAGAGAATAAATTTCTTTTGGCTACCAAGTTTGTGATAATTGACTACACCAGCCACAGTATACTAAGATGATGCCCAAATGGTATTGGAAGCTCTAACTCACAAACATCCCAAAAAGTCTATAATATGTCATTGGATTATATCCTTTTCATAGAGAAAAAAATGATGGGGAGAGAGAGCACTTCCCCTGGGCAATACCTTGAAAAGGGTTTAAATTGACCTTGGGAAGCAGAATATTATGACTTCCCAGCCTTTGTTTACTCCCTGTGCAGACTATTTCACAGTCCTTCTTTCCATGCTGCCCGTTTAGATTGCTACTATTACAGATTTGACTGATGTTCAGATGTTAGAACTGACAAAATAAATGAGTGCTAATAAAACAGTGAAGTGTTCTGCTATTGAGCTAGTGAACCAATGCAGTGGTTTATAACACCATGATGAAAGCGAATAATTGGATACTGTGATGGATTTGAGGTGTTACAGTTTTGACGGTGTTGGGATTATGATGTGTAAAACAGTAATGCCACGTTCCTTTTGTCCATAGGCTCGGTGGGATGGTTTGACTGGGCGTATCATCTTCAATAAAACCGATGGCTTGAGGAAGGATTTTGATCTGGACATTATTAGTCTCAAAGAGGAAGGAACTGAAAAGGTAACCTCCTCAATAATAGATTATTAAACCAAAATAAAGGGCGCTGCTCAAGCATTTTAATTGCACATACAAGTAGGGGAATGGTAAAATGATTCTCTCCATGTGTTCATTTATGTCCAGTTTTCTAGAGCTCCCTCTCTGATCTGTAGATGGATGTTGATGGGCCTAGATTCTTAAATCACAAGAATGTGAAAGAAAATGAAAATAAATGAATGTTTATATAGTGCTTGGTTTACATAGCCAGCATGATTATGTTATACATACATAACCCTATGGGGGGGGGGGGTGTCATTAACTCCATTTCTCAAAGATTTTAAGAAATTCAGCTTAGCTTTGGAAAATCAGAAGCTGCCAATGATTTATCTTCAGAATGGCACGCAAGGGTTACTTAAAAATGAATTTTAATTGAGTTCCATTTTGAGGTTGGTGACAGAGGGACAGAATAAAATAGAATAGAAAAGGCTTACTGGAGCAAACTAACTTTGTAGCCTTAATTTTAGGAGAAAATATGTCCCAAAATGTATTTTAATGTTGGGTTCTGTGTTTAGGATTATTTTAGTGGTAATTCTCAGTCTCTCAAAGTTTAAGGGCCCATTTTTGTTACTATGTAGAGTTATATAAATGTAAACTATTAAGTTAAATAATCAATGAATTTGGCTCCTCGGTATATTTTTTGTACCAATTTTAGTATTCATAGCTATAATTGGAATTAATTCACACTTATAGTGTGAAGATTTTGCCCTTTAAAACTTTAAAGAAAAAATTTTGAATCTCCCAAAACAATCACCTGAACATGATAATTCTATAATCCCAATTATTTTTTCACTGTAGTGGATGAGAAGGTATGCTTGTAAAAACGTGGCTTTGGGAAACATGTTACCTACTTAATTGAAATATTGGGGCTGATATTTAAAATGAGATAGATTTTCCATTTCTATTTTGTTGCTTTTGTTAACTGAGACACATTGAGTTTTTTTAGATCCCAACTATGTTCCTCCCCTAAATAGCTTAATTAAAACAAACAAAGATTAATTAGGCTGAATGTAATAGAAGGTGACCACTGGTGTTGAAATGTTTGAGGAGAATAATTAGTTTGCAGCTTTGAGAGTACACATTATACATGCAAATTTCCCTTTTAGAAAGTGCCATCCCTCTTTCTCTCTTCTCTTCCTTTCTCTCTGTCTCTGTCTCTGTCTCTCTCTGTCTCTCGCTCTCTCTCACTCTCTCTGGGTCCCTCTCTCTGAGATTCCTTCACTCTGATTTGCCTGTTTCGTAGTTTAACATGCTCTGACCGAGTGCAAGGCATCCACCTAGCCTCCATAATGGGACGAGGAATTTGGGCTGGAGGGAACAAAAGGAAAGAAAATAATACTTGTTTTGGACTAAAAGCCTGTAAGGGTTTTTTTAAAAAGAAAATGTCTGCTTCTCTATACATGCCTCTTTCTCTCTCTCTCCACTCCTCTTAATGTACAGAACTGAAGGGGGGAGAAAAGCTGTTAAGAAAACATCTTTTTGGCTCAGATGGGTGATGAAATAGATGAAGCTATTGTTACGCTTCCACAGCTATTTATACACTGCAATATTATGAACAGTCTATTGGTGTTTTTCCATCAAAGGCAAAATCGAATTAGATGAAAATGTTTTCTCAATTTGTTTCTTATCTCTCATTGTTTGCAATAACTTTTCTTTCTTCAGGTGACTTGGGCTCATTTCCTGAGAAGGCTGATTGGGCCTTAGGGCAATGGGGGAAGCCAACCCATCTCTCTCAGGAGCCGAGGGAGGAATTGCCCAATCTTTTCATGTCAGCCTCTCGTGGGGTCCACAGGGAAAATTGTTAGAAAAAGCCCATTTTGTCAATCTCACTCAAGTTTCTACTGCCTGGAAGCCCATAGTCAAAGAATAGGTCATTGAGCATGCTTCCTTCTTGCTTAGGAGTAGCATGTGCGCATGCGTGTGCAAATTGATTGATGGATTTACTTTGGTTATGGATGCCTTGAATAGGTCTTCTTAAAGAATGATCAAGACCCTTTAACTCTGCGGCATAGCTGTGCATATTCCAAAGAACTTTAAGTCACTTTTTTGGTGTGTGAAAGGAAAAGTGAAAATCAGATGATGATACCACCAAGGAGAAGTAACTTCTGTGGGACCCACTTACTTGGTTCATCTCTTCACTGTACCTATTCTCGGGCTTTATATTGCAAGATTCCAAACAATGGGTGGTGAATGTAACCCTCTGAGCACTCACTCACCATACCTTTTGGGTTCCATGCTCCATTTTAACTAAGTGCTATTTTTATTTTTCCCTCTGAAAACCAAGGCTGCTGGCGAAGTGTCTAAACACTTATATAAAGTGTGGAAGAAGGTTTGTACTCAGACAAAAACTGCAGGAAATCTGGGGGTGGGGTGGGGAATGTCAGAGGAAAAGCCTGCATCCTTCCAGTTGCAAGACTAGTAGATCACAATTGCAGTTTAGAGGCGATATTCTATGTAAAGGGAAAATGGGGGCGATTGAATATATTGTCTCTCAACATTATTCATGAATTACAAACAGGCTTGAGATGGATTAAATAATGATGGATTAAGTATTTCTCCCTAGATTATTTCTGTTTCTCCTGGGCAGAATCAGTCCCTGTTAGGTCTGAAATCAGGGAACTGCAACAGAAGCAGACACTGGTCTATTTATATTCTTTCTCAAATCACTAAATATTTTTCCCTAAGGGGCATGAAAACAACAATAGATTTGATCCATCAGACTAGTCAGATAGGCTAAGGCTCAGAAGGTTAGAACATCTCCTTCAATGTCACCATCAACACATACGAGCCATTTTCAGAAATTCCCTTTTCTTATGAGCTATCTTTGTTTTGCGTAGTATCTTTCTCAGTGCATATTGTCTCCAATTTGTTTTAGAACCACAGAGGACAAAAACATTAGAGACTTTGGAAGGGAAATGAGATTATCTTGTAAATTTTAACACCCACTATTTCATAGTTTATTGTACAGTATCATGTTGTCAATGAATGTGCACAGATTTATTATATAAGCAAATGTTAGACATTAAAAACATTTGGATCAGGAAAATGTCCCAGTAATATGTAAACATTCTCTCTCATTCTCACTCTCTTTCTAAAACTACTTCCTGAAATATCTATTGATTAACGGATGGACCTTAAATTATTCCAGGTTGTTCAACTTGAACAATTTTGTCAGGTTCACTTTCATCTTTCAAATTATCAGTTAAGTCACAGAAAGTGTAAATAGTTTCTCCCTGTGTTCAAAATCTTGTCTCCCTCTCGGTAGTACTCAGTAGATGAACTCAAAAATGTCGTCCTTTTAAGTTTAAAAAAACACACGTTTAATAACCTTCTTTTAATTTTCAATGATTCAGGCTACCAAAGGCATGTGGAAGGCAATCCGCTTCCCTCGCCGCTAATAAATAGATGAACCCCAGCACCCAGAAAGGAGCTTATTGCACTAATCCAGCTTGAGACTCCAGGCACTTGATGCAATGTTGAATTAATTCAAACCAAATATCCTAGGGAATGGAATCCAGGCTCTGAAATTAGACATGGGGGAGGGAAATGTCCTTTATTTGTCACTAAACTGCAATAATCACCCCTACTTCTCAAGGATGCACTCTCTTGGCTTTCCTCCTTCCTCCACGCCTTTGTGCCTCTTCCTTCCTGCCCACCCATCATTGCCCACGCTGTCAGTCATATATACTGTGGTGTGCTGTTTCGTGTTATAATTGCTCATCAACAATTTTCAGTAACCTGAGTGCCAGCCCACGAGACCTATTCAGAGTCAACAAACACATTGTCCTTTCCCAATAAAACTCCATCTTAAAAGAAAAGGATTTGCCCCCATTGCATTCGAATTCCAAAAGCTCTCCTTTCTGTCCGATCTTGTTTAATATGGAACTGTCCACCTAAAATTCTTTCCAAGAGAGGGATGTAGCAATCCTTACAAAGCCCATCACTAAAATATGTGTTCCTATGGTTCATAAACAAGAAACAGATATGCCTTTTTTTTTCTAAATACTTGATATTTCACTTAGCAGTTTTAGATTTTGTCTTTATGAGAATTACTCTCTAGGTTTAGAGGATAGACACTAGTCACTCTCCAAACACCCTTTTGTTGTGTCACTTTTTAAAAAGAACTTGCTTAATGACATTTGGCCACTCATTTCAAATGCTTCCCTCGATTATCCTAGATAATGAATGGCTGTTCCCACATGCCCGTTTACAAAGTGAGAGAAGGCGGGACCAGACAATCCAGCTTTTGAATGTTCCTCCCCACAAATATTTGACCCACCCTCCACTATTTCTCTCTGGTAAATTACTGCTGTCTGCTTTTGCTGTACAGTTTGAAAATTGAGGTTCTGCTTCTCGAAGGCACTCCTGCAAGGTCATAGAACAGGACCGAAATGCTAAATGTCTAGGCCTCTGGTTAAATATATCTGTCCCCCTAGTAATGACTTATGAGATCTTGCCTCTTCAGAAAGGGACATGCATTTGCTGATGTGTTCATTTACTTCAATTAACAGGTAAAGCCAATTGACTAGTTAGGTTTAAAACACATACACACACACACACACACACACACACACACACACACATACTCTCTCTCTCTCTCTCTCTCTCTCTCTCTCTCTTCTGTTTTGCTGATAAAAAGATTTGAAAACAGAAGGCTGAGGTCATTCAAACTGCATGTATATACTGTCTACTTTCCAGGAATAGCCTGGCCTAGACTATCTTTTCACACTCTTTTAGTCTAGATTTGAAGGAATTTCTGTTACACAGATAGTAAAAAAAAATATTCTCCCTGTTCTCATTTTATGGAGCAAAGTTTGCACTGAATAGGACTCTGGGACTCAGTTGAATGGAAACGCAGCAGCGATGGTATCTGACCTTCAGACTTTTAGTGGAGTAGGTAAAAGAAATGAAAGCCAAATGTTAAGCTATGGGACGTATTTTTCTAAAATTTCAGGTTTGTATTTTAAAAGAGAATGATATTGTGAGGCCATTCAAGGCTGCCATTTTCAAATATCAGTATAGTTCCTTTAAACACACACTTGACATTAATAGAAATGAGTTAAAGAGAACACATTTCATTACTTATCAAATTGGCTACAAACACAGTTGTCGTCTCCGTCTTTCAATACTGAATTAAAAATTAGGTTCCATTCTCCCCAGGGCCTAAATCAAGGTTTAATTAGAAGCACAGCCAGGGACCAGTTTACACACAGTCTTCATAGAGTTAAAAGTCAATTATTTGCAACCTGAAGCATAGCTTTGGATGAAAACCAATAGATTCCAGGTGTGTCTAGCTTGAGTCATATTTCTTAGAATCAGGGATCTGTGCCTTAAAGAAGTGAGAAAAGGGGTGGAGATTGAGAAGAGAGAGAAGAAAAAGTTGTCCCCCTTTCCTGGGTTTAAAGCCAGCCAAAGAAAATTGAAGATTCTTAACTAACAGACATTGTGTCCTTTGTGTGCATTCTATGTGATAAGCCTCATATTTGCTCCTGGAAAGGGTGAATGGTTATTACAGGTGCTCTCCTACATCCTAATGCTACTTCTGGTACCCTTTTTACAGACATTATCAAAATACTTTCAAATGCAAAAACCACCCCCAAGCCTCCCCTTACCTAGACCTGTCTTCTTATTTCACCACTCAACTAACCTTAAGTATGGAAAGGAAACAGTGAAATTGAAATAGTTCACATTGATGTGTGAGCATGTGATAGTCCTTGAAACTTCAAAGAATTTACGTTTCTCAAAAGGATATTTACAAAGCTAAATGAATTTCCAGCTGCAGTATTTAGAGGTAAATCAAAGTAAAGAAATAGAAAATTAAAGAAGAGGCCGGATAGTCCCGCAGGTGATATTTTATTTAATCATCAGAAAAGCCCTCTTATCTCCATGTTGCTGGTGAGGAAATTGAGGCAGAGAAGGGTTAATTAACTTTCCCAAGGTCACACTGCTGGTAAATTGCAAAGCTGGGATCTGGACAAAAGTCTGTTTGTAAAGCTCATATTCCATCCAGTTAGCCCAATGTCCTTCCACTGGGGGAATATATTTAGGGATCAAGCACAGGTCCACCCTGTCCACCTAGAGTCTGTCCAAGTGTTAGTGTTCCTAAACTGCCCCTGTTTTTCACGGCTCCTTTACTTTATCTGCTTCTAAATTAAAAAAAAAAAAAATTTCACTAAAGATTCCAAGGTCTTTCACAATAGAGCAAACTTGAAGAAAGTACGAGGGTAGTCATTTGGATGTCCCTTACTATTGACATTTGTGTAGCTCTTAATATATACCAACACTTTCACATGCATCTTCTCATTTGATCCTCTCAATATCCCAACAGCACACTCTACAGCTAGAGAACCAAAGCTTAGAAAGGTTAGCATCTTGTCCAAGATCACACAGCATTTAGGTTTGCCTGGCCCTGAAGCATATCTGCATTCTGTCTCACCAGGGTGGCAGTAAATGCCTCCAGAAGACTTCAGATAAATACCTCGATTCCCTGAGGCTCTCCTCCCGGGTTCCTCCAAAGGCTAAACATATCAATATTCTTCTATAGGACCTAATAACCCAGAAGTGACTTGGCCACTGGGGAAAATAAAAATCATTATTTTTTAGAAGAGCAATGGGTTTCACTGACTGCCAATCACCATAGGCGGTTCTGTGGTATAAAGATCAATAAACAATAAAATGAATACCCTCACTGAAGGAGTTCATAGTCAAATGGACAGACAAGAGAGATAAACAGATGAATAACAGAAGACCAGAACAGAGGTATGAACAGAGTCCTACCAGAATTCACAAGAGGCATCCATAAAGCATTGGGTCCTCAATGAAGACAGGCTCAGAACTTAGTCTACTGCTCATCCATACCTTTTCATCTGTTTATCTTTTCCCTTTTACATGCCCAGTCTCTCCATCATCCACCCTGCTCCTTTCATCCCACTCCTTATAAATTTAACGGCACTGATGGTACCACTTTGGCAACATAAAGTTTGTATCAATAGAATGCAGGTTCCACAAGAGCAGAAATTTTAGACTGTTTGCTCATTGCTGTGTCCTCCAGTGCCGAGAACAGTGCCTGGCATTTAAGTAGGTGCTCAACAAATACATATTGGAAGAAAAATCTGATACGCATTTAAGAATTCTTAACTTAAAAAAGAACAATGGGCTTAGTAAATTAAAAACAAAAAAACCTCCCCCAACTCCACCCCAAATAGCACAAATTTTCCCTGTTCCATTTACACACTCATTCCTCCATTGTTTCATTTTTCCACAATTAGTAGCTTTCACTGTGATGCCTTGGTGTCCTCTTCCCGGATGATGAGCTTTTGTGTCCGTTCCTGGTGTGAAAGGGGCCTCTCTGTAGTGTAAATGCTGAAACTGACAGCCAGCAGCCTCTGACATACTGTGTTCTGTGTAGATTGGGATTTGGAACTCCAACAGTGGGCTTAACATGACAGATGGCAACAAAGACAGGTCCAACAATATCACCGATTCACTGGCCAACCGAACGCTCATCGTCACCACCATTCTGGTAAGTTGACTGTGTGGAATTCAGGGTGTCTTATCCAGACTCTTACCAGAAACCTTGAAGGATGCTTCATCTATCTTTTCTATGCCAACAACTCTGTCTGCAAATGTCTATTTTTAATTGGGACACCGAAAGCATGTATTTGTATATACCTGTCATTGGATTGAATTATAAGCTTCCAACATTGTTCTGAAGATCTTCCACCTCCAATCCATTCTCAGCTCTGCTCTGCCTCACTCTCTAGCCTCAGCTAGTTGGTCTCTCTTGCTCTCTGGATGCTGGTTGGTTTCAACCAGGGGAAACTGGCAAGATATCAGGGAAGTGGGGGAAGAGAAGTAAGAAACTTTCTTCCTCTGCCTTCAGTGGTTTTGTCAGAATCTCTGTCCTTCACAACCACAGTTCCTATCCTGATAATGATCCTGATTCGAGAGTCCAGCTGCACTGGATTCAGGAGCACTCTTTCCTCTCTCCTTGCCTCAGCCCTAGGTGGGTGTCTACACACCTCTCCCACTCTCACTTCCATCCCTGATGGCTCCCTTTGCCCTGCTCACTCCTCTGTATAAATAGCACCTTTATTAAGTGGTCTTCAAAAGCCCAGATAAAGGGACCTCCTACTTCCTGTGGAACCCTGATCAAACCCCCATCCAGATACTGTAGGCCCACAAGTTGTTCATTCTCCCTTTCCCCACCCTAACTTAAGGGATAAAGGACAGGAGTGGCCACCTCCAAAACCTTCACTTCCAGACATTCCTGCTTTGTTTGATTCAGTCCATAATGTCAGATCAATTTATTTCTGAAAACATTAACTTCTGAGAATTGTTCATCCAAAATAAAAACTGTTTTGTTTTTCTGGTGACTACTTTCTCTGCAACTATCTCATGGAAATATAGAGTTTTCTATTTCTATCAGTGTAAGTATAAGCCTAAACAAAAAAGACATACCACTAATACAGTAACTGCTATAATTTTATAAAATAAAATAAGTATTTAGTCAAATGAGAATTAGTAGCATTATAGATACGTGGTAGTAAGGAAATGTCACTATTCATAGGATAGAGGACTTATCATGGAAGTGTATATAAGCAAAGAACTACCAGACGTGAGATTTGAGGTGTGTTCAAATAAGAAAATGGAATTTATGATAAAACGACATAGAAATGGTCTTTGAATAAGATACCCTGAAGGAAACCCACCAAAACAGGTAGCTAATAAGTGAGGCGTGAAATCGAGGTGACATTTAGCTGAGAGATGAGGAAATGAGAATATTCAGTAGATAGGAAGTTTGAAGAATAAGAAGATATATTTGCTGATTTAGATTTCCTATTTGTAAGTAGGTGAGGCTCTTAGATAAAAGCCAGGAAGGGGGCCAGATCAGGGTAAGGAAGCTTGGGTATAGGCACAGCTGGAGACCAGGCATCCTGACACCTGGTCCCCCGTTGCCTTCTCTGCCAGATGTAAAGTTTAAACATGACTGTCTCTATTACACCAATCACTCCTAGTCCCGCCCTCAGCAGTGGAGGAGAAAACTTCCATTCAGAGAGGAGGGACAGAAAGTAATACATGAAGTGTTGTCTAATGGCAGAGCGGATAGGGAGGATGAGTTTGGCAAAGCCAGGAAGGTGAGTAACTGACTTCAGTACTCTCCAATCTTAAAAATCGTTTTCAAATACTTTACAGCTTTTGGCTGTTGATGGAGCTTGTGTAAGTAGATTCTGCCTTCCATTATAACAACGTTTTCACATTTGGTTTGTTTCATATAGGAAGAACCATATGTGATGTACAGGAAATCTGATAAGCCCCTCTACGGCAATGACAGATTTGAAGGATATTGCCTGGATCTGTTGAAGGAATTGTCAAACATCCTGGGTTTCATTTATGATGTTAAACTTGTCCCTGATGGCAAATATGGAGCCCAGAATGACAAAGGAGAGTGGAATGGAATGGTCAAAGAACTTATAGATCACGTAAGTAAAAATGTCTGAAAAAAAGTGCATAATTAGAAGAAGTAAAAGAGAAAAAAATGGTTGAGTCAGAGTCAGAAGAAATGTTTCACTTTTTTGAATCATGAAAACATTTAAAAAAGAAGGAGAAAAGAACCTAAAATGGAGTTTGCTTACTTGGAAGGGCAAGTAAGGATAAAAATTGAGGCTAAAAATGTATGGGTCCATTCTTCATACTAAAGAATAAACCTGAATGCTTCTTAAATTAGATGAAGAATTCTGAAGTTCTCAGCTGAGAGCAAAATATCATTTTGTCAACTAATTCTATGACCAAGTTGCTCATTCTTTGCTTTTCTCACATGCTCTTTCAAAAGACCTGCTTCTGCAGTTTTTTCCTCCATTTAGTTCCAGAATGTGTATATGTCTATCTGTCTGTCTGTGTGTATTTTGTACTTTCTGGTTTCTCTTTGTTAATAAATACTATTTCATAACCATAGCTGTGTAAATCAGCCACTGTTATATTAGAGTCGATTGTCACAGAAGCTTCTTGAGTGAGAAACATTTGGAGTTGAGATTAGGGATCAGGAGTACCTGGGAAAAGTCCAGACATTTGCCAAGAAGCTAGACAACTGAGACAATGATTTTGAACTTGCTTTTGCAGAGGGCTGATCTGGCAGTGGCTCCTCTTACCATCACCTATGTACGGGAAAAAGTCATCGACTTCTCCAAGCCCTTCATGACTCTGGGCATCAGCATTCTTTACCGGAAGCCCAATGGTACCAATCCAGGAGTCTTCTCCTTCCTCAACCCCCTGTCTCCTGACATTTGGATGTACGTGCTCTTAGCCTGCTTGGGAGTCAGCTGTGTACTCTTTGTGATCGCAAGGTAAGTTCGAGAACTATTGATTGAACTTACAACAGCAGCTTTAGGTCAGTCTCAAGTTGACCTGAGTGCTCTAGATATAGGCACAGATTAAGAACTTTAAAGTGTTTTTTCACTTTTGCCTGGTGTTCTATCTGTCAATTTCTCCTTCATAAAAGCCACTCTGTAAAATATCTTCTAATTATTTGTAAAGGTATTCTTAAAGAACAATAAGAAGATAATTTTTATATTAATTTAATTTTATATTTCAAGCAACTTGAAATTTTTTAGTTACCCATTTCCCCTTAATTGTATTACAACAGACGCAATGACTCAGCTAATAAATCTAAAATGTTTCAACAGGAACAGTAAAATGGTGTCCAGATATTTGACTCCCGGAATATTCAGTTAAGCCAAACAAAAATAAGTTAGCTAGCAATTATTGTAGCAGGTAAAAAACACTGCAGTAAAACAAGATTGTGAAATACTCATAAACAAAGAAAAGTACTTTGAAAATTTTATAAAATTTACATTTAAAAACATTAGAGTTAACAAGAGGATTCTAGAAATAGCTATGAAAGGAGAGATTGCTTACATATAGAGTTTGAAAGCGTGAAATCTTTATGCTACCACTATGATTCAGGTTAGGTTTTATTTTCTGAGATAACTCTATCTCATTAGCCATTCTGCGCTACACAATTCTTCAAAGGATTTTTATTCCTTTCAGTAGATCATATTTTCTAAATACCTTTGATGCTGAATTTGAAACACAGTTATTTCATCTTTCTGTTGGCTTAAACATTTGATATCCCCAGATAAACCATGTAACACAATAATTGCTTTTGTATGTCCTCTACTCATTTTCAATCTTTTTCACTTTTCAACAAAACTTAGTGAACTTTTTCCCTAATCAATTTTTGTTTTCCCTCCAGGAATTTCTAAGGGAAATATTTCTTCATGCTAGCTCTTTGTCATTGTCCACTGTCTGGTTTTGATTAATGCCAGGTAACTCTTCCCTGGTGTAACTATAAAGAAAGTTTGGGAAAATAACCCACGCTGGAAAGGTCGTAAAGATCCACGGGGCAGACCTAGTCAAACTGAAGAAATGTGTGCTCTCACATGTGGGTACTTACACATTCCATATGAAATGAATGTTTTGAGGTTTTCTACACGTTATAAAATGCACCATTACCAATTCCCAGATGGCTTTCCAAATTTTGACCAGCTCTTAAACTACTTTAAATGATGACCAAAGCTCTCCTTTCATATGTCTTACCTCAGAAAATAATATATTGACAGTATGTACAGTGATATTATCCTTTGATGCTTTAATACTCTAAATCAGTGGTTCTCAACTCGAAGAGATTTTGTCCCCCAGGGAACATTTGGCAATGTTCTGGAAACATTTTTTGGTTGACACAACTGAAGGTGGATGCTGCCACTTATATCTGGTTGGTAGAATCCAGAGACGCTGCTAAACATCCCCCAGTGTGTAGGACAGCCCCCTACAACAAAGAGTTACACCAAACTGTTGACAGTGCCATGGTTGAGAAATCACGCTGTAAATGATTAAAGAGGATATTGTTTTGGGTATCCAATTTTAAAAGGTAAATCTCTCACCTTGGGAGGTACCTTTCTCATTACTGGCTCCTAAGTGAAACTAATACTGCCCTAGAATGGCCATTTAATAAATGACTACCCTAGGATGATGTACCCCCTAGCCACAAATAAGAAATTTTGTGTTGGCTCACTGTTCTGTTCCTCTGCTCTGGGGCTCACACCTGTAGGGTGATTAAGGGCAGTGGAGCAATCCAGGCAGCGGAGGGCAGCAGAGAAGTGAGTTTCCATATCCCCCAGTCCACTGTTCTGTCTAGACAGTGATGCTAAAGAGTACAATAGGCAAGACAACGCTGATGAGCAAGTACCTTATTTATCACAAGGACTTGATCAAAGCCAGTGGGAGAAAAAACATATCAGAAGCATCCAGAAGTTCTCACAAGCACACATGTTAAATGTATCCTTTTACACTTGCCTCCACTGTGCCTTTAAATCACCTTACGTTTGTCATCAAAATATGTCAGAATAGTGTAACATTTAAGTTTTCCCCTCTTTATTTTGTCTGTTCTTCTAGAAGCTCTTGGTGACCCAGAGCCCTGTATTTTCCGACTTTATTCGGTTTCTATTAAGAAAGCAGCCTCCTCCCCACAATCAATACTATCCACTCAATATTCCTACTCACCACCAGCACCATTTGTAAACCAGCTCTTCTTTGTTTAGCTTGTTCTCCTTGTTGTCCCCTTCTCGTTGTCTTTCTTCCCCCTCTGGGTCTTGAGGGAGCAGAGGTATTGTGCATCAAATGTAAGTTTGCAACCAGCACGGTGGTGAACCAGAAAATAACTCCCTGCCGTGCCCAGGTGCCTCGTCATGGGGATCAGACTCTCAACCACATTCATCTCCTCTATACCTTTGAATTCCTTCCTGCTTCTACTTCATAAGCCACTAGTATGTTTTGGAGGTGATTCCCAAAGCCAAAATCCTGGCTGAGTAAGTGCATCAATCCACTTCTACTTCCCACCATCATAGCTTGAGGTCGAGAACTTAGTCACTCTGCACCAATGAGCTAAGATGTAAAATGGCTTTCTGCTACCACTTCAGTGCTTTGCATTCAAAGTTTGAGAAGTAGAAACGAAAAACAGTTAATCTCATGACCATCTTTCACTCTAGAGAGGCTTTTGAATGTACATTTTGAAATATATCCTTTTATGTCTTCTTAAAGGAAAAAGAAAGCCCATTGCTGCATTTAGGCGAATGCTCTTGTTATATAGATGCTTAAAAATCATTGGCTAAACTGAATTGAGTTTATAAAGTTAAATATCGGTGGGACAAGCTAAGGAAATCTATATGAAAATTTCAGTTACTATGACTTGTTACAATGTGTGTGCCAGTGTTTTTGTTTTGTAGTTGACATTTTTTTGAATTACTTTTCGAAAAATATTTAACCCCAAGGAATTATGTCCATCGTGAACACACAATTTAAATAGACCAAATATCCAGATATAATATCTGCTTACATTTTATGATGTATGTCTGTCTTCTTAAAAAGAGCATTTTTTTAAGTTGGCATTTGGAAAAAAAAAAAATCAAGAAAATCTTTGACTGTAATGCTGTTATCATACAAGCCCAACAGTTATATTACAAGTTCAAATAGAGCTTTCTCCTTTAAAAGTTGAACAGCTCTCCCTCTCCTC
This sequence comes from Equus przewalskii, assembly GCF_037783145.1. Lineage (NCBI taxonomy): Eukaryota > Metazoa > Chordata > Mammalia > Perissodactyla > Equidae > Equus > Equus przewalskii. Next base: position 26,568,691 of record NC_091857.1, on the reverse strand, counting down.
GATGTAGCCCAATATCCATTCTCAGCCATAAAGAGTCCCTTATTTAGAGATCTTCAGTAAGAGGGCCATTTTATATCTTCCATTCAAGTAAAAGCCTGGCATATATAAACATAAGCCCAAAATGAACCTTTGCATTTCAACATAATGCTATTCTTTCCTATGCAAGTTTTGGTACAGATTCTAAACAGATTCTAAAAAAGTTTGTCCCTTTCTCTGTCATTTTACTAAAGATCAGTATCAATTGGGGATAGCAACTTCAGAATATCATTGGTACAGGTCACATATTAATCTTCCCCCCAGACTTCTGATGCTGACACTGTCACGCTGGCTATCTTTAAGCAAGCGTTAGGAATTTCAAGCTGAAATATCTACATTCAGGCAACAGGCAGGTCTACTGCATTATGAAAAACCAGTGTCTTACAGCACAGAATCATTTCACAGTTTAATATTCCTCAGTTCACTTGTTCTCCAAGTCACTCAAAGTCCCGAAGAGAAAGAAGCTAAAATATCTCTACAGAGCAGGCAGAATCGCATTGCTGTTTAGACAGTTTTCCTTTTTCTATAGAAAATTAGATTAATTGTTCACTTATAACTGCAAAGTATGAAATACTAAAACAAGACCACGTTACAGGCATCATTCCACCAAACGGCATTCAGTGATGAACTCGTTGATCAAAGCATATATGCGGGAGAATTGCCAGAAAATCAGGGGGCTGGTGATTGCCAGGTTTTATGGTCTGTTTAGAGAAACTCATTCTTTTGGATGCATAAGCCTTCTAATTTATTGCAATTAACATTTTTAAATTATTGTACAAGTGACAATGATATTGTTTTAGTAATGGCATCTTTACTCTGCATACTGCTTCAATTAGTAGGTTCATTAATATTGGGACTCATTTCTTCAGCTCAGCAAACTACTATGGTTATGAGAGTGTATAAATTCAAAACTTAATTATATTGTTGAAACAGTAATTAAGATGTATTGGCATGGCATTGTCAATGAAAGCTTTATTCATAAGCTTTACAGGAACCTGTGCTATGTGCCCTGCAGCTGTGGAGAAGGTGCAGTCAAGAGTCGCATACCATTATTGTGGGATAAACTATGAGGTTGTTACCCCAGTCCCCCTAAGACTTGATGAGGAGACACTGTACACTTTCCAGAAGGTGTCCAGGGGTTTAGAGAATGGTTTTTCATTAAGAGGAACTGTCTGCCCAGTTCTTTGTGCATGATTCACAGCGTGCCCTGCTTTCGCTATAGATAATGTATTCACCTTAATCCCAGTTCGCCCCAAAGTGTCAGCAACCTGATATTGTTTACTGCTGAAACCTTATGGCTGGAGAGCATTCCGTATGTTCTCTTTGGCTTTCTGGTGTTTTAACATCAGTTTAACACTCCTGCTTGCATTAAAAGACCCAATGGCAAATGGTAAAGCTTCCAGGGCTAAGAACTACTGGATTTTAAATCATTTCCAGATCACTTTGTGGAGCATCTGCTAATGTCTTTCTGGAAAAATAAGTGCCCCTTGGCAAGATAGCCCTAAAAAATAACCACGGAGCAGGGACCTCCTTGGGCTATAGAGGTCAAACAGATGTTTAGAAAATAAAGAACGAAAAATCTATTCAGTTCCCCAGATTTTTATTTTAACACGCTGCAGAGATAGCTGGATTTCCTTTTCTTTACAAATAAGAAAAGTTAGGCCAGATAGGTTAAGTGACTTGTTCAGGGTTGACTTCCTAAGTAACTAGTTGGCGATCAAGTGATTACAGTCCATCATTGTGGGAACAACCAAATTAAAAACAAATGAAGAGGGAATTATGAACTTAAAAACTCTTCAGTGAGACATGCGATGGAGTTAACCCTGATGAACCCCCATGCCTGGGCCAGGGTTCTTCTAAGTTTAAACTTTGTCTCTTCATTAAGAATTGTGATTATTGTTTCCATATACTACCCTAAAAAATTTGAATACACTCCAAATCCAGACCTTGTTTTTGTTCACTAATTTTTTCAGCCTTGCAGCTCCTCTGATGCATTATGAAATAGCTAAATCACATCCTTCTTTTAAGCACCTGACCATAGATGCCCCTTGAAGGCAAGTCACCCCCCTTTGTTCCTCCCACAGCATCTAGCAACACAGTATCTTGACATTGTAGTTGGTATGGAGAAAGCGTGTGTAGCAGTCATGGCTACTTGGTGGGGCAAATACTTAGGATGAGTGAACCTTTCTTTAAAGTCCATCTAGTTGTTCAGTAAATTGAAATGGATGAAAACTCAGAAGAATCAGTAGACATAGATTGAAGGAGTACAATTCCAGCCAGCCAATGCCCTTTGTCTGGAAATAAGAGGTCTGGTAAATGTGATGTGTCAAGGCTCCTTTGCACTTTGCCCACCAAAGCTGTAAGTTTATGAATATGGCCTTTATTGTTTCAGTTTGATGCTTTCACCATTAATTATTGGGTTGTCTGCATTGTTCAGCAGGTTTTGCTGGTGCCACGTGTATTTATCTGATGTTTACAGACTGTTTCTGTTAACTACCACAGGTTTACACCCTACGAGTGGTATAACCCCCACCCATGCAACCCTGACTCAGACGTGGTGGAAAACAATTTTACTTTACTAAATAGTTTCTGGTTTGGAGTTGGAGCTCTCATGCAGCAAGGTACATCGGTTGCCCACCTTTGTTACACGCATCCCACAGTCTGCTGACAGGCTTCCATGCTGGTAAACTCCACCATGAAGCTAGAGGGTAGGCTAACAAACCATCTTAGGAATTAAAAAGTAGAACCTGACTTCTTAGCAAGTTTTAAAAATAACAAAGACAAAAATATGACTTAAATGGAATTCTTTTGTTGTAGATCTAAAATAAGATGTCCATCAGGGGCTGGCCCAGTGCCATGGTGGTTAAGTTTGCCCTCTCTGCATTAGTGGCCTGGGGTTTGGGGGTTTGGGTCCTGGGTGTGGACCTAGCACTGCTCATCAAGCCATGCTGTGGCAGCATCCCACATAGAAGATGTGTAAGAACTTACAACTAAGATATACAACTTTGGGGCTTTGGGGAGAAACAGAAAAAACTTCTATCAAGAAATGAATACAAAATTTTACTAGAGGGAAGTAAAGGATAAAGGACCTTAGACACTGTTTACAAATTTTTTTTACAAATTGTTTTACAAATTTGTTACAATTGTTTTACAATTTTGTTTACAAATTGTTTGCGTGGATGGAGGTATCGATCTTTTCCTTTCCAGCCCTAACTCTGCAAGTCAGAGGTGTGAAAGGAGTGGAATCTGAATCCTTTCAAAATTAAGTTGACTTACATTCCTTCAATAGCTGACAGTATCTAAAACTGTCACCTAATTATCACTCTGACAAACCCTACTATGCTTCATCTTAGCTTCCCCAGAAACTTTTTACAATCACCCTCATTGGTAACCACAGCAACAGAAAACTATAGGGGATGTGGAAATAAAGTTCAAACCATAGAAATGTAGTATATTTTATACAATGTCTATGATTTGAGGGATTTTGATTTTCTTGGGGAAGGAGGAGTGAGTTGTTATAATCTTTGGAAGAAATCCAGGTCTTTTGTGGGTTTTCTTCAGCTTTGATTTTGGAGCTATGGTCTAGAAAATACTTCCTGAGATTAAACGCATTAATTTAAGGAAATCATAAGTCACAGATGTTATTGTGTTTGGAATATCTGCTCATTTGACATTAAGCTGCAAAATAAATTGGCAAAGGAAAATTCAACTGGGATATATATTAAATGTATTTTTTACTTGAGGGTGAACCCTAAGACTTCTAATGAGGGAATTGTTATTATAATACTTGAAACTTTCATATTCTGAGTCCACAAATTAGAGGGAGAGAGAACAAGGGTCTCCAGTGTAGAAATACCAAATAACTGAGGAAAGTAGGTAAATCTTCTTATCAGGCAATTAAGCATAGTTTATGCTGGCACTGCTAAATAGGTGTAGACAAAGCATGTGATTTACTAGAAATCATTCACGTGACTAAAGCACAGCATAAAACTATAAATCCTGCAGGAAAACCCATTAGAAACCGTCTACTTTTTTACCAGTGCATTTAATTTTTAGGACATTTATCTTATGAGCAATTACTTTCAAAGAGTGAAGGAGATGCCCCACTCCTTCCATATAGCTTGCCTTCCCATACCATTAGAATAGATAAATATAGACTTGAGTTTCACGGAGCATGCAGTAGGTCTGTGCAGGTACCTATGACCATGACTGCACTCACCTCCGAAACCTCTCTTTGTCTTATGACTGCACTCACCCCCAAAATCTCTCTTTCATAATTCCACCCATTTGGAGTTTACCATCATCCACAGCAAACCGTGGGATGCAGTGTCTACTAGTTACCGCTACCTTGGGTACATGACAGTCAGCCCCAACCAGACTCTGCTTGTTTTTCCAGAAGTTTAAAACTATTCGTCAGGTGAAAGAAATATTGCCATGTACAAATTTACAACACTGGTGACTGTTAGTGCATCCGTCCTTAGCATGTGGCATTGGACCAGGTAGCTAATCTCTGTACCGACTGTTGCATTCTCTCCTGTTAGCAGAAGCTTGTCACTGTACTCAATTGGAAACCATTTTGTCTCATTTCCTTTTTAATGTGATGATCAGACTTTCTCTTTCCTACAGAGCGTGAGCAAAGTCTGGGTCAGGATTGGCTGTCATGTCTGCCGTAAAAGGCACTAAAGAGACGTCAGCAAGTATTGTCTCTCATCCCCAACATTTTCTAAGGATGTTTTACTCTACTTTTATTGCTTTCGTAACTTCATCCTCTGGCGTTCTGAACTTAGACAAATCATCTCTACTTGAGGGAAGCCATTTCTAAGTATATCAGCTAACGCTGAGAGTCATGAAAGTCACAAAATTGTGTGAAAATAAAAAACATGATGAAATGTCAAGAAATCTAATTCATATCATCTATCAAGAGTTTAAAATTAACCTGAGTAGGTTTCTATTAATTTTCTTTAATTTCCAAGACAACCTCATTCAAAAGTATAAACATGAATTTTGAAGTGTGATAGATGTGAATTTTTATTATTTCTTATTACATATCAATAGTTGGTTGTCCATCTGTCTGTCCAGTTTTACTGCCATATAATATGTAATATACAAATATACAAGTAATAAATTAAAACTTTATTTTTTCATAAAAGCAACCAAATAACATAAAGTTAAATTTACAGCAAAAATTCTATACCTATAAGCTAAGAAAATATATGTATTAACTGTATTACTTATTTCCCATGGCCATTTTATGAAATAAATGGTATCTTAATGATAACCAACTAAAGATCTAAAATACTATCACACTGCCACAGGCTGCTAGATCAATTAAGTACAAAGATATGAAACAAGCTTGGGCATTAAACACACACTCACACACAGACTTATGAATCCTATTAAGCCACAAGATTAAAACAACAGCAACAAACTGTTCCACTAAATCCTTGGAGGCAATTTAATGGAAACTATTATAAATCTGTGTAATATTACACACCCAAGTTCAAACAAACAAACAAAAGAAGGAAATACAAATCACAGTGAAACCACTTGCCTCATTAAAAGAGAATAAAGCACAAAGATACTTAATAGCATTAGGAGAATAGATCTGTTAATTCAAAGTGCAGAAACTGCCAGCCTTGATCTGCTTATCACAAGCCTTGAGCTGGCTTTGATTTCATGAGCAATATGCATGTCTGTTTATAGATTAAACTTGAACATAAACTCATTTGTTTGTAGATTGGTAAACTCCAATTTCCCTTTCCATTTTAAGCCATTAATTTCAAAACAACCCACAGAATAGTGAAAGGATCTTTTAAACCAGGTACTTCACCTGCTGTAGTTTGCCCTTTGGATTTTTAAATGCAGGGTGTCTTTCTTCCACTTTTTAACTGGTCGCATAAACTCTATCAGGCTTCCAAGTTCATGGAGGAAATGCTACATACAGAACCAATGGTGAACTTCAGGCAAGTGGGTTAACCAAAATCTACCCATGAATCAGTACAACTGGAGTGAGCTCTGCATATATCCTTCACACCTTTCTTTATTCTATGACTAGTTTTCTAGACTTCCAAAGCTCAGATTGCTCAAAAGTTTTGAGCTAGACAGTTTTCACAGATGTTTGCCTTTTGTGGAAATAAATTTAGTCCATATACCCTTTCTCGTAGAGAGAAAAGTTTTCTTGGTAAACACATTAAGTGCCTCAATGTCATCTTTTACAAATAATTATGAATCATCTGATGACATCGAAAAGGTATGTTTTTACTAGGAAAGCTCCCTTTTCATGTGAGAAACAGCTAGTCTTTGAAATATAATTAAGAAATAGTACTTTAAGGACAAAATTAGACTTTTAAGTGAATATATTCTTTTTAGTCAAATAAGATCTAAATTAGAAAAAATAATGTTGACTTTAAAAGTAGCACAAAATAATAATAAACAATTCATCTACTACTGTCAAGCATGGATGCAGCCTATTTTATTTGATTTGCAAAATCCCAATGTTTTATTAAAGTACATGTGGTAAGTGGCTATGTTAATCTTTGGCAAGTTTCTCAGGTTCTTTAACCTTAAGAAGAAGTTAGCATTTCAAAGCTTTTCATATGTGTACAAAAAACTAGAACATTTTATTCACACAATAAGATGCATATTAGACAGTAATAAAAGACCAGAAGTCTTAGAGTTGACTTTCAACATAAATGAGGTGACTAACTCAAATCTAAGCAACTTAACTAACTCTATACATTTTAGACATAGAATATTTCAGGGTTAAAATCATTTAATACCACCAAACGTTGATAAATTACATTTTAAGCAATAGCAGTGATTAATGATAAAAGATCATTTAGGGGCTGGCCCAGTGCCATAGTGGTTACATTTGTGTGCTCATCCTCGGTGGCCTGGGGTTCGCAGGCTCAAATCCCAGGCATGGACCTACACACCACTCATTAAGCCATGCTGTGGTGGCATCCCACATACAAAATAGAGGAAGACTGGCATAGATCTTAGTTCAGTGACAATCTTCCTCAAGCACAAAAAAGAGGACGATTGGCAACAGATGTTAGTTCAGGGCCAATCTTCCTCACACACACACACACACACAAAAGATCATTTAGATTTTATGCCATTTTCTAAAAAATACATCTATTTCACCAACACACAAGAGAATAAGTCCTTGATGGATTTACAGCTTTTATGTCACAAAAATGCATTATCTCCCTAGATTAGAGTCGAATCATAAGTCTTCCCTTTTCTTCTAACTCTGTGTAACACTCTTACTCTGATGATACCATCACAGGATCAGAGCTGATGCCCAAAGCTCTATCGACCAGAATAGTTGGAGGGATATGGTGGTTTTTCACCCTAATCATCATTTCATCCTACACTGCCAATCTGGCTGCCTTCTTGACAGTAGAGAGAATGGAGTCCCCCATTGATTCAGCAGATGATCTGGCAAAGCAAACCAAGATAGAATATGGGGCAGTCAGAGATGGATCGACAATGACCTTCTTCAAGGTAAGGAACTGACAATGCATTCTCGATGGTTAGCTCATGCTGAGGAGAGGGAAATGTAGAGTGATTCCCTCTAGCCTCAGATCCACAGATCAGTATCTTCAATATCGTTTCTTTCCTTGGTGCCAGAAAAACAGATGCTGTTTTCTGAATACAGTCTAACCACCCTCTAATTAATCACTCTTATATGGAACCCACAAAATAAAGATTCCTTAATCTGAAATTCCAAAAACCAAAATACTTGAATCTCACTGTTTTGTTCTTTCTGTTCTCCACTTGATGAGAAAGAAGCAGATGACAAGTGAATGTGTTGATATTAGGATTTATTTGAAGAATTAAAACCAAAAGTTCCCAATGGGCCCCAGTCTAATATTGCATCTGCATCAACAAGGACAGTGTTCCCAGCATGACCTGAAACTTTAAAATAGCCTGGAGTGTGTTCTGAAGCACCAAGGGAGAATTAACTTAGAATCAATATAGTTTTAGCGTCAAGCGCGTTTCACTGTTAAGTCTTTTTAATTACTTACCCAGACTAATGAAACTGATTTCTACCTTGCTTATGGAATAAGCTTTAGTACTTTCATCACCAAATCGCAGATACTACATCTGCCATGGGAGAAAAAAACGGATTTTAGTAGATCCAGGGAGGTTAGCGCTGGCATAAATACCTTAGAGATACAAAGTTCACTTTACTAATGAAGAAAACAAAATCTTCAGAAGCTAAATTATCTGTTCAAAGTCACATACTTGGTCCGTGATAGAGATGGGCTAGAACCTTCTCTTGAGAGGTAACTGTGCATGTGAAAAAAAAGGAAAACAGCAGCTGTAAACAAAATAAATTTTAAAAACAATTTTCACACTCAGATTATCAAAAATCAAGGTGTTACCCCAGGATGGAGTGGACTATTTTGACTTATGAAGAATATTAATTTAGAAACAAAAAACTGAGGGTAAGAAAAAGTAAATACTTCTTTATATAACAGTATTGGTTCACCAAAATTGATATTACCTATGCATTAAATGTGGTTTAACAATTAACAATAATAATAATAATAAATACAAATTTGCTTTGTTTCAAGAGAAAACTATACCCAGAGTTTATCCAAAAACAGAGTAATATAAAAAGTTAGGATTTGGTTTTCCTCTATGTTAAAAAAGATAATTTTTAAACATTCTTTTTATTTTAAGAAATACGTCATTGATTTAATGAATGTATAAAGTGTGGTGATTTTTTCTTCCCTGGCCAAGTGTTGTTGAAGGACAGATGACATTAAATAGATGGCTTTCCAAGCTTCCGAAAGCTTGGATTTTCCTAAAATCAACAGCGTGAAGAGGTAGACGTTACCCCAAGCTAGTAATTCATCACAATTCTTGTCAGAAACCAGGAAAGTCACCTGCAAGGTGTATAGGACGGAGGGACACTGCCAAAGTAGAGCTGAGTCTGTCTCAAAAGATATCTGAAATGATTGACCTGTTCCACCAATTTCAAAACGTTTTAGGGGCCGGCCCCATGGCTGAGTGGTTAAAGTTCCTCAGGCTCCACTTTGGCAGACTGGGTTTGCAGGTTCGGATCCCAGGTACGGACCTGCTCCACTCATTAGCCATGCTGTGGAGACATCCCACATACAAAATACAAGAAGATTGGCATGGATGTTAGCTCAGGGCTAGTCTTCCTCAAACGAAAAAAGAGGAAGATTGGCAATGGATGTTAGCTCAGGGCAAATCTTCCTCACCAAAAAAAGAAAACAATCTTAAAATATCAGTAAGTAGGCAAGTAGAGGCAGAGAAGATTCTCCTACCTTCTAGACACACACTGCAAATACAGAAGAGGAAGAGGCCACTCTTTGAAGAAGCAATAGACCTGACTTTGCCACTGTGCAAGCGATCCATGTATTCACAGAGTGTGTCTTAACTTCATTTTGATTTGTTTCTGCTCACACGCCTCTTTGAATACAAAGGGTGCTAGTGACCACACGGAGGTGTGTTCTGTTAGTGCATTTCCCAGCAACCACCACGTGCTACTCTCACACCGGCTGCTCCCTGGACATTTTCAGAGGGGGTTCCTGCCTGCCCCCTGGTCCTGAAAATGAGGCACAAATGAAAGGCGTTTCTCAGGTCACCAGGCCAAGGATGAGACAGTGAGCATCTCAGAGAGAAAGAGTGGAACGATAATACCAAGAAGGACAGTGAGAGCAGCAGTGTGCACTGCACACTGGCTCATAGCCACCCACCCTGTTTCTAAATGCTTCACATACATTATCACGTTTTACCCTTAAAAAGGCCAACTGACAGAAGTACTAATATCATCCCTGTTGTGTGATGAGGAAATTGAGGCACAGCTTGGTTAATTAACTGGCCCCAAATTTACAAGGCTAGCGAAGGAAGAGCCAGGATTCAGTCAAACTTCAGAGAGTTCTAGAAGATAGGTTCCTGAGGGTAGAGAATGACCATTTCTTTGCGGTTACATCCCCAGAAGCTAAAACAGCACCTGGCATATAGTAGGCACTTGGAAATAAGTTTTCAATAAATGAACAAATGCACTAATGAATTCTAGTAAAGACGGAATTCTATCAGAGGGAGAGAAGAAAGGAGCTGAGGAGGTGTCTTTGTCTATGCAGGCTGCTTTAACAAAATACGGTGATCTGGGTGGCTTATAAACCGTGGAAATTTACATCTCACAGTCTGGAGGCTGGAAGTCTGAAATCAGGGCACCAGCGCGGTTGAGTGAATGTCCTCTTCCAATGACAGACTTCTTGTATCCTCACCTGGTAGAAGGAGCAAGAAATCTCTCTGGAGCCTCTGATGTAAGGCCCTAATCCCATTCATAAGGGCTCCGCTCTCATGACTTAAGCACCTCTCAAAGTCCCCGTATCCTAATGCCATCATCTTTGAGGGTTAAGATTTCAACATATGAATTTGGGGGGGACACGTTCAGACTACAGCAGGAGGGATACGTTGAGATCCCCGCAGGAAGAGACACTGTTGCCAAGTTCCTTGATTGACAAGTTAGCTTGCAGCCCGGCAACACTATTTATCAAGAAGGAATTTATTTGCAAAAAGAGAACAAGGACTAAATCCGATTTAGCTTTCCGCTTGAGGGAGGCAAGCTGTCAGAAAGCTTCAGAGGGATACACACTCAGGATTCTTAAGCTGGATTATTCCACAGGGGAAAGAAACATTCCAGCCTTTTAGCTCTCAGGGTAGTTCTACCTTAAGGCACTGAGAGACAGCAGTTATGGTCACAAGGACTCAGTCCTGACCAGCCACTACATTACTGTTTCACCTCTGCTGTGCCATCGGGGCCTCCCTCCCTCCCTCCCTCCCTCTCTTTCTCTCTTAATCAAAGACAATATCCTCTCCAGGGCTGTCGAATGAATAAGGAAAGCTACATTTGCATAGTCCAACCTAGCAAAGGTTAGGTCTGATCTGTTGTTGGGTCTTAAGCCATTTGCTCAGATGAGTCCCATAGCCAACTTGATCACAGAGAAACTTCTAGTAAGAAGCATTTTCTGATCGTGCACACTGTAACTTAAAATGCTTTGTTGCCAGAAAAGAAAATATGCCTTTGACACTCAACTGGTAAAAACTTGTTTTTTTGCTTTCAAGTTGATTCTAAATTGCTTTACAGTTAAAGAATAGGCAGTTGCAAGGAGGAAAGGAAATTACCAAAATCCGTGAACAAACAAAATATGCTAAACCTCTCATGTGGTCTCTGGGCCATGAGCAAGGGATGACTTTAGCAAAGTTTCTCCTTCAAAAGTGTGGCCACAAGTGGCTCGCTAAAATTCAATCAAAATCCATTGGTTTTTTTTCCCTAGACTTTGTATTCTTGCAGATAGCATAACCTTAGATTTCAGATTTGGGGTATTTGATTTTCAAAATGAAAAAAAATAAAATTTCGTTTTTTTAAATAGCTCAGGTAAGGTTCCACCCTCTCCCATCTGAATTCAGGTAAGGCTGAAGGAATAAACTGACATTTATTAGGCAAGCGCTGAGTCAAAGTAAGAAGCATCTGAGACAAGGGAGGCTGAAGCAGTTTTCCTTTATTGCATCATTTGTATGTGTAACAACCACATTGATCATCAGGGAGTGTATTTACATCAGAGAACTAGGATTAAATCGTAAATTCAATTCCACGCATGTTCACAAAGCTTTGGATGAACACAAGGAGATTCTAGCTGATATTGTCTGTAAAGAAAAGAACGACTCTAAGTTTTGTGGCCACGGTCACTCAACTGATGATGCTTATTAAACATTACATTTATCAAGGTCATCAACACTCCAAGTCTTAAAGTCTTAAGCATTGTGGATAATGTAATACGTTATTTGACCAAAGGGTGTTGTCACCACTAGGCCAATTAGCAGGACAGGTTAAAGAGATGCCGAGTATTTTATCATCCGTTCAGGGATTGTTGAAGATGATGTAAGAAATTCTACAAACATCAAGGGACCATTTCTTTCTCCTTATCAGGCTGTCAATTAACTAATGGACTTTTTTTTATAAGTCAGTGTGTTAATAATTCGGAACTTCGAAAAGAATTTTTCAATAAACTCCCTGTTATTTTTTACTTGAGATAATACTAATCGATAATAGGATATTAACTATATTGCTTTCTCAGCTCTTTGCTGGTGAATCACTGGTGATTCTGGTGAATTCAATTGTTTCAAGAGCCTGAACAGTAAAGCCATTTCCTGCTCTCCCCTCTCCCTGAGACCACCACAAGCATCTTAGGAGGTACATAGAGTGGTCAGTTTATAGCCGAGCTCTATGGATGCAACTTGGGTACAGCTTCCCTACGGCCTGTGTGACCCATTTCCCTCTTTTATACCCAAGAAAATTGACAACAGTGACATCCAGCTGCGACTTTTCCTTTCATAAAGGAGAGCTAAGATACGAGTTTTCTCCCTCTCTCAGAAAGTAGGGAATGTACAAAAATTCTATTCTTTCTCCTTATTGTAATTCTATTAATTACCTTTCCAGATAAATGGAATAGTCCAAACTTTGGTCTCTCACTGACAGTTTAGCAAGTCACTTTTATTTCCCCAGATGAAGAAAGGATTGTCATGAAAAAATCTAATAACCATTTGAGGCCTAAAAGAGAAGATTTCTCAATGCCCCTTGCAAACCATCATCCAAGCACAATAATGGTTTTAGTCCATTGTTCAGAGACTGAGGATACAAGCCAGTCTTCTCAGGAGATATGACTAATATCAGATGCTGGGATATAAATTAAAACTGACAGTGAAGTGCTTCAGGTTGCAGGTTCTGGAGCCTGACAACCTGGGTTCAAATTCCGACTTTACTGCTTGTTAACGAAGTAGAACTTGGCAAATTATTTAAACTCTCAGTGCCTTGATTTCCCTGTCTGTGATAACACCTAACTCATAAGATTATTTTAAGGATTAAATGACTTAATAGAAGTAATGTGCTTACAATATTTCTTGGCAAATTCTAAACAATAAAAAAGTGACATACTACTGTAATTATCGCCAACAACATCATCACCATTAGCATCCAACCCTTACCTCCAGCTATTAGTCTGGATTTTTACAATATCTCTGGATTTAAAAAACTCTAGTTTGGTCTTTGGTCAGCTCCCTTACTGTCAGTGACCTCTGGAAGGTGTGCCTTCTGGTAATGGACATTAAAATCCAAAGGGAGTGCCAGTGCCCAAGGTCTCAAAGACTTTCAGAGGTCAGGACAGACAGACAGCCCTTGGAAGCCCTTCCTAAGCACATGCATTTCATTTGCAGAAGAACCACTTCCAGATGGTAGGTAGGCAACAGATGGTGAAGCTGCCCTTAGAATTCAGCTCAGAAGCAGAGTGAGGTAGTTCAACTTAATTCAGTTCAATTTATATTTTTTCCAAGATCTCCAATATGACCAGCACTTGAGGTTGGCACTGTTAAGAAATAGGAGGGGGAAAAGGTATAAAATCTTGTGCAAGGCTTGAAAACCTGAATAGCAATAGAAAAACAAGATGCACACAGACCTGTTAAATACAATGCAACATGCTATTAAGAAGCGTGTGTTGTGCAGACAGGAAGCGGTGTGTACATCAGAAGACGTCCTTGTGAACCAGATTGGCTAGGAAATATTCATGTAAGAAATGCTTCTCAGTAGAAGCTTGCCTTGTAACAAATCACTATGCTCTCAGACCAAAGCCAGAGGATTACACAGATTAGATCATGATTCAGTTGAAAATGACTTGGATAAAATAGGTTTAAAAAAATCATAACAGACTTGTCATTTCTGGCTTTCATGGTCTAGGGACTTTGTACTAGCTATGGGAATAAGGGACTCTCTAACCTTTATAATCTCCTTCCAGGGAGTAGGTAGGTGCTATCAGCAACCCAAAAGACATTTCAAGAAAGTTACTGGGTACCGCACCAGTGGAATTGAAGCAATAAGCCATTATAGGGAGACAGGTTTCAGACAGAAATAGTCATATAAGGAAGCACAAGATGAAAGACATTTCTCAAACTTCTCTGCATAGAAAGGCATTCTTTGTCTAAGAGCTGTTAGCTTGTGTTTGAAAGATCCAGCTAATTTTATTGTCAGTGTCCAGTGTAGTGTAAATTTAGTCCCTGTAGGCTAAAAATGTATTTGTTTGGGAAGAAACCCATGAGGTCAATTAAAGATAACCTTTGTCAAAGCCTGGTATATTGCCTGTAATGGACCAATGTTTAACTCTAGACAAGAGAAAACATGAAAAAGTTTTTAGCAAAGGTGTTTAAATACCACTAAGGGAATTTTTTAAAGGAAATACAAGAATTTTTAAAACCTTGGAGATTCTGAGAGTGTTATAACTTTCTATCAATTCAAGATAAGAGCATATTCAACTACAACAATCATATCATAAACATTTGAAAAACAGAGGCTCCTAACTATACTATAAATGCTTTCTTCTGATGGTCTTCCTTCAAAGTGATTTTTGTAAATTAAATCTTACATTTAAAACACCATGAGAATCTATTATTTAGTGAAAAAATATATCTAACCATGTGTTAGAGGAAATGGTTGTTTTTAAGGCAACTATTCACCTCTGATGTATCTGTTTCACAAGTCTGGATTTCTACACAGCTAATTTCCATGTCTTTGATTGATTTTTTAAGGTTTTTCTTAAATCAGGCTTTACCTAAAGTAAAAGCAAATTAGATATTTTAAAATGTAATTGTTTTGGGTACTGTATTTCATTTGTTCAACATACATGTATTTGCCACATTTATAAGATCACTTTTGATAAGATAACAAAGATCAAATATCAATAATTTATCCCTAGTGTGTATGTATGTGTGTGGGATTATGGATATTGGAAAAATAAACATATGTGAACATGGATCTAAATATAGAATCTTCAGATATATGAATCTGAAGTAGAATCGCACAGTGATTCAGTCTACTGATTAATAGGATTATACATCTTTGCTGTAGAAACTCCATAACCTGGTTGAAGAAATAATGTGATAAATAATGCTTGTCTCAGTAAAAATGAAATATTAGAGGGGTATGTCTATAAAAATGGAGATTCTTTCAGTCTTAAAACCATATTACACTCCAGAATTTACATATTTTACATGTTATAGCGGAAACCCTTCAACTGAAAACAAGGAATTGTATGGAACACAAAATACTGTTAAAGGAAAAAAGATAAACACTATTCCTGTTTTCTTCTAGTTTACAACTACTGCACTTCCTAAAACACTGTCTAATTTTTTGTCCAAACAAATGTAAGCTGCCTAAATTTCTTTAACTAGTTCCCATACATTATGTGATGACTCCAAGAGGTACAACAAACAGCTCTGGTTATAAGAGAAAGATGCCACTGATAGTTACTGTGGTTATTTCCTTAGAAAATTTGTTGATGCTATTGAAACATTAGCCAAGTCATGAGCTTAATATTCTGTGTATTAAAACAAAGAGTCGATTCCCTTATTGATTAAGAACACAGACCCTGGAGTCAGATTGCTGGCATCAAATCCTGGCTTCATCATTTCTTCACATGATGTTCTGTTTACTCATCTGTAAAAGAGAAATGATGATGATATTTTTCTCATATGATCACTGTGAAGATTAAATAAATTAATACATACAAAGTGCTTAGAACAGTGCTTGGCACACGGTAAACACTGCCTGTGCTGGTTATTATTACTATTTTCAATAAGCAGTTTTTAATTGCACACAGACACATTGTAAATCATTTCCCAGTGAGTGTTTAGCTTGCCTGCATTGTAGGGGAAAAAAGAGAAATAAACGATGGTCATAAAGTGGTGATACAGGAACGCTCCGTTACAACAGATTTTTAGATGAAAAAATGCTTCTTCTTTGCAAACAATGTTTCATCAGCATCAGAATAGCCACTTAATCAGGTTTAAACAGACAAAATGAATTTATCTAAACCTGATGCCCTTCCAGGATTAACAAAAATAAACCTGATTATTTCAGGTTTAATAAATGAAGACTTTTCAGTTTTAACAACTTTTGCTAAGAAGCTCAGAGTACTTTACAAATATTCTAATTAACCTTTGACATATTCAGTAAAATAAGAGGCAATCACTGTTCCTATTTTTTAAATATATATTATTTAGAGCAAATTAGCAGGCTGAGGCTATAGAAGATTTAGAAATGCAAAAATATGCAGACTGTCATTCAAACAGTTTGTTTGGTCTTTTAATATTTATGATAATTTCCCATGATATTCCTATTTTTAAGAATTATTAAGATTTGTGTCTTAAAAATGGAAAACCTATTAAAAAGGACTAAATCTAAATTAACTACTCCCAGCATAGTACTTTTTGAGCCAGTAATAAACAAACATTACAGAACAGGGCATGACGGTGGACAGAACTCAGGAGGAAGGAGGAAAGAGACCCTAATTCTGTACTGGCTCTTCCACTAAGCAAATGTGACCTTCTGTGTGTCACTTAAATGTTTCTGAAGTCAGGACCTGCATAAGTAATATGAAAGGATTGGTCTAGAAAGCAGAACCTGGGCGCTGAGCGATCCTTAAGTGAAACTCTTTCAACGATGACGTTCTCCTTGTGGGTTTCCAGTGGTGGAAAACGGACTATAGCCGAACGCTCTTGAGTCATCTACAGGTTAAAGAAGTTATTCCTTAGTCACATTTGGAGTCTTGTGAACTCTGAGCTACTCAGAGTCTCAAATAGTCTATAATTCCAAATATGGAACACAATGGAACCCCGCAACAGCAAACTTTCTAAATGATGTCAAGAAACTTTAAATGAAAGCAGAAGAATGCCATTCTCTGTTCCATTATGTTTATCATTATGAGGTTGGAGCAAGAACAGAAGGAGGGGGTCATTTGTCCTCAACTTCTATAGGCCAAAAATTCAGTTTTCTAACAATTTGCAGCATTCATTTTTAATAAAATTTAAATTCGGTGGGAAAAAGTAGATGTTTCATGGAATTTTTTATTGAGGCTGACTCCTAGTTTGCATTAACATGATACCAAATAAACAATTATCTCTGGGAATAATATGAGCCCGTGAATATAAGCTATATTGTCACAGGTAAATCACATAAGATTAAAATCATTTTTGGAGAAATTTTGACAAAATGAACATCCACCTACCCCAAATCAGGATGGTACATTGAAAAGAGCATTGAATTAGCTGTCAGGAGTCCTGGGGTCCGGTATTAACTCTGATACTAACTAGTTTTGTGAATTTCATGAAGCTTCCAAACCTTCTGTACCAAAATTTCCTCCTTGGTGAAAATGGCAGTTTGAATGAGCCAATTTCTAAAGTCTCTGACAACTTTAAAATTTCATACTTCAAAGAAAATTATTTTCCCTTAAGGTAGTTCCCTGATGGAGGAATAATTTTCCCAGCTGTGCATTTACTGCCAAAAGACAGGCTGACCTCCCTACAAGTACAAGTAGCTTGTACAAGTAGCTTTTTATTATAAATTTAGCATTATCTCACTCTTAGAGGCTGAAATCATACAACAAAGGAGGCATTGACCCTGACCCTAAAAACATGCCTTTGTCGTTGAGACGAGCTCCAATTCTCTTGGGATTGAGGAGTAATTCACAGCAGCCTAATGATGACAGAATGGCTTCCATAAAACACCAGTATCTATAAGGTACTGTTTATTGAATTGTTTGTCTCAAAAGACCTTTCTCAAGGGGCTCTTCAAATGCCTAACAATCCAAAATAAAGCCATCTGTCCTCCCCTAACTCATAAAGCCTCCAGCATTAACCCAGGTCTTAAATAGAGTTAGGAATTGAGTGAGCCCCCAGGAACACTTGAGCATGAATAACTGTACTAGAGTTGATTCCATAGGTATTCCATTTATTCCTTATGGCCCCAAATCATGTTTTAGGCTTCTCTGCACTCCTGAGATGATACACGCCGTGCCTGCCAAGAAAGCTATCTAGTGTGAGTGAGCACCATATACATGTGTGGGAGCTAGATTTTGCTCAAAGTTATAATAATTCCCATAATGTCTTTTGTCTTTGAAATAAATGGAGGGGAGTGTTGATGCAAATGAAGACAAATTCAGAAGAAAAAAGTGGAACAATATAGAAATTATAGAGTAAAATGTAAATTAGCTAATCATAGATCACTATTCAAAAGGATAGAAAATTTGTATCTAAGCAATATGAAAACTTAGGCAGTATATTTTAACAAAGAGTAAGATAATGAGATAGGGGAATGTATAGATGCATATATAATACATCTGATTTATTATTGAATCTATCAAAAGCCGAAGAACAAGGGAAAAGACAAAATCATAGAACACTTTGAAATGAAATATTCAGTCCTCATATCTAAAATATAATTGCAATTAAAAATTGAATGTTTGCTTATAAAGGCATATAAATACAGTATGAAGAGTTTTCTGACCTGAATTTTAATTTGAAAAGAGCATTTGTATTTTAAGTTTTCTAGAAAAGATAAGAGTGAATAGCTGTTCTTTCATAAATAAAGCCGAGGCAACACGTGATTTATCCCAGGGCTGTCCCCAGTAAAGGAAGGCTGGATCAGGTATTGAAAGATATATACCAGAAAACAGTAAAACAACACCTGCTGGAGTTAAGTGTGTGAAGGAGAATGGAATAAGTAGTAGAGTCCTGGAGTGAGCTAGTCACTCCTTGGCTCAGTGGACCACGGCGACTTGTTCTTAAGTGGTCACAATTCCTTAGGCAAATGCTATCATTGATATCAATGTTCTTTTTTCCCTAACTGAAATAAGCAAAAGGACTTTGAGCCAATGTCTTACATCAATTGGGCAAGATCTCCTTTTTCTCAGTAGCTGCCTTACTGCCTCCAAGTATTTTCCTGTAACGAATTGGGCATTTCTCAACTATCAAATTGAAGTCCCAGGATCATCTATCTTGGTTTCCTACCTGCAGAGAAAGAATCTTCCCTGTACTGTTTGAACCACTGGGATTTTGAGCATCTTTAGAACATATTTTCTCAGCACTCTTCTGCTGGTGGGTATGCTTTCTTTCCCTGCAGAAATCAAAGATATCCACCTACGAGAAGATGTGGGCTTTCATGAGCAGCAGGCAGCAGACTGCCCTTGTGAAACACAGTGATGAGGGAATCCACCGAGTGCTCACCACCGACTACGCCCTCCTAATGGAGTCCACCAGCATTGAGTATGTGACACAGAGAAACTGCAACCTCACTCAGATCGGGGGCCTCATTGACTCCAAAGGTTACGGAGTGGGAACGCCTATCGGTAAGAGAGGCAAGGCACTAGCCAAGACTGAGATGGGCAACATCAATCACGAAGTATAAAAGGGAGTGGACTCAGAGATATCTAGTCCACATTCTGAGCTAACACCTGTGCCAATCTTCCTTTATTTTATATGTGGGATGCCTGCCACAGCATGGCTTGGTGAGTGGTGTATAGGTCCACGCCCTGGATCCGAACCTGAGAACCCCGGGCCGCTGAAGCAGAGCATGTGAACTTAACCACTGCACCACTGGGCTGGCCCGAGATGCTATTTCTTTATATCCCATCATTGCTAATTTTACTCAAATGGTCCATAATTCAGAGAAGAACACTGGGAGTTGGTGCCTTTCCCTGAATCTTTTCAAAATCAAGACTTTGGGATTGATTGTAACATATTCTGCATCTTTTTAGAAAGGCAACTGTAGTTTCTTAATAGAACCATCTTTAGACTAAATTATAAAGCTGAAAACTGCGCTTTTATCATTCTATCCTCTACTCAATAACCTCACCTCCACCATCTTTTAACATCCCTCCTTTCCCACCAAATTTCTTATCTAGTAATGATGATAGAAAATAGCAATGTGTATCACTCGTTCAAAGAATATTTGTGCTTTAATATGAGACTTTTAATGGACATTTCTTCTAATGAATGGAATATAACCATAAACCTAAAATTTTTTGGGGGCGAAGCAAGGGGCTCCTTTCTGAAACACTCCTGCATTAATACAGCCCATTGAAAATTACTCTGCCATCATGTAAATGAGGCCGACCCTGTGATGAATATCACTATATTTTATATAATATGATAAAGAAAGATTTGAATGTTCCAGTTGAGTCTGCTTTTTGCTAACCTCATCTATACTCTGACATACAAGTTCCAAAGTTGAAGTCTTTCCCCCACCCAAGATGAAAAGAAATATACTCCAGGAATTTTTCTTAGTGGTTATAAACCTGTCATGCTTTTAAACCAAAAACAGTGAAGGAATAATTGGAACAGATGGCAGACCTCAGAGAGAATACATCCATTGGGAGTACAGCTGTTGGATAAATTTGTGAGATGTTTCTTCTATGATGAATTGACTCTTTAAGAAAGATCAGTTGCTATTCAAGAAGATCTGCGTGTATCCATACATATTTTTTCAAATGACTTGTAATAAATCACTTCCAACGCCATTCAGTCCATTTAAGCACAACAACAACAAAGATTAAA
Source organism: Equus przewalskii (assembly GCF_037783145.1). Classification (NCBI taxonomy): domain Eukaryota; kingdom Metazoa; phylum Chordata; class Mammalia; order Perissodactyla; family Equidae; genus Equus; species Equus przewalskii. Next base: position 26,548,231 of record NC_091857.1, on the reverse strand, counting down.
GCTAAAATATATTCAGATATAAAAAATTCTCCACACACTTCGGGTCTTGCTCTGACTGACTCCTTTAAGGTTCCAAACTCTTTCCCATGGTCAAATATTGGCAAAGTCAGTTCAGTCACCACACAAAATTGAAGACTTTGCTTCTCAGACATTCTCAGGACAGAAGCTCTGGAAATGTGCCTCCTGAGGAATTTAAAATAAAACTTTAAGAGAAAGAGCGGTTAAAGCTTAAAGAGGTTACCAGGAGGCTAAAAATTACCTTCCTTAGAGACCTACTTTAAACAAAGATCCAATCCCCATCTGTCTGAAATGTTTTAGGCTTTGTGCCACCTGAAGGCAGAAGGAGAGCATCAGTCAACATTCATTGAGTGCCCACTGCGTATACTGCTATGATCACTGCTGCAACCGCTACTGTACAAATCATTCTTACGCTCTTCAAAGCACTTTCATGTGCATTAAAGCAAAGCTCTCCTTCTTCACTTAATTGCTCACACACTATGGGTATGTTAATGGTGCTAATTTTGACACCAGCCATTATTCTGGGGGTGCTTAAGCAAGCAGCCAATTCGGCTTTCAAGAACCATTTTCTCACCAAAAATCCATACTCTTAATTGACAAGCCACAATCTAATTCCAAAACATTTTCCTCTTCTTCTAAACTTGATTTTGAGTATTGACAATGACTTTAGGAAGTATTGGGAGTAAATTAAAAAAACAATGACAAACGCCATGATGTTAACTCTCTGCTTTTCTAAGGGAAACCATGCCACAGAACGTAAGGTAAATGTGGAAGTTGAGAGAGGAGGGGTGCAAGGCAGGGAGGAAAAAGCTTTCATAGAAATAACATGAAGAGAGAAGTAAGGAGAATTGAGTTAAATTCTTGGCTCTGCCAGGAACTATTACCTTCACTCATACTTTCACATCCTAAATTTCTTCAATTCTAAAATAAGTTGACTGAACTGTATGGTTCCTCAGATCACTTCTGGTTCTAAGATGCTACCTTTCTATATTTGCTATTTTTTTTTAATTTTTCTGTTTCCACCAAGAAGAACTTTAAAGCTTGCAAAAAGAAAGAACCAGGGTGTACTAGTTTCCTACAGAGTAAAAGAAATGTTAACAAAAATTCTTAGCATCCAAGGAGAAATTGAATACAGGAATCTTACCATCTTTTTATCTCTTCCTTTGCATTGATTAATGTAGGAATCCAGTACTGGGCAAGCTATGGCTACAAGCAGATGTTGGTACTCTTTAACCCTAACATAGTTAAAAGTTAAATGCAATTACTAGAAAATAGAGTATAATATCAGTAAAGTCCTTGCAAATTTTCCAAACCTAACTGAATTTTGTAAGACCTTTGAATTATTCAAAATTTATCTTGATAGTATCTTAGTAGGTGTATTAGTCAATATGCACTAATTACTACAAACAACATCTGCAAATTTTCAGTGGCTTATACAGTAAATGTGTATTTCTTGACTTTGTCATGGGCCAATGTAATTTGAAAGAAAGACTGCTTCATGCAGTCGTCCTGGGACCCAAGCTCTTTCTAATTGATTGTCCCACTGTTCCCAGTGACTTGAAATCCTTTCCTTCCTGAAGCATGTTTGGGGAAAGGGAGAGAGAGAATAGAAGATCACGTTGGGAGGATTTAAGAGATAGGACTGGAAATAGTCATACACTGCTTTTGCTCGAGTGGCTAGAAATCAGTCACAGCACCACTCTGAATTGCCAAGGAAACTGGGAAGTGTCTAGCTGCTCCTCTTTCAAGAATAGAAAATAGCACTGGTGATCCTCTAGCCAGGCTGTCAATATTAGACAACCAAAAGCCTAGAAAAAGCAGAATCTAAACAATAAAATTCCCTAACATGGGAAAAAGACTCATGAAAAACTTACCAGAAGTAGAGGTACGTCACAGAATTCCCAGCTCAACTTTTCCTTATTTAAAAAGAGTAGATAGTCTGGGCAAGAGTTAATCTCAAAATGTCAGTTCTCCCCTTTCCAATTATTTAGTCTTCAAAATAGAGAATTCAACTTTCATGCCCTTTGCCAGTCAATCTGTGGGTTGGGTTTCCCAACAGCCATAAAGTAGTACCCCTAAGACAATAATCCTTCTTGACATCTTCTTCAACCCTTTGGTGACCAGCATCCAAATGACCTTACTTACAGGCTCTCCATATCGGGATAAAATCACTATTGCTATTCTGCAATTACAAGAAGAGGGAAAACTGCATATGATGAAAGAGAAGTGGTGGCGGGGAAATGGCTGCCCTGAGGAAGACAGCAAAGAGGCCAGTGCTCTGGGAGTAGAAAATATTGGAGGCATCTTCATTGTTCTGGCTGCTGGACTGGTCCTTTCTGTATTTGTAGCCATTGGAGAATTCATATACAAATCACGGAAGAACAATGATATTGAACAGGTGAGTCATCTCTTTCTAGGACTGGATAGTTTTTTAGTTTGCATTATCTGTCTTAAGTTTGGGGTTTTTAAGGATGCTTGCCTTTCTTTTTATAACGGTCTATTGAATTAGATGCCCAGAAGAGCCATTTTTGAGTTACAGCAAAGAGCTATTGAATCCTTGCCAGGTGCTGCTGGCAATGCAGCCCATCATTTATTAATGAGAAGAAGGGAGCGCCTTATATACTAAATCCAATTAGCGCTATTTGGCATGACGGTGCAGAAATTCCAAACTCAGTTAATTTCTTGAACACTTATTTGCACTTGAAATAGAAACCTTCGACAGAGCAAGGAAGAAATAAATCCAAAATTGGAAAAGATATAAAAAGATCTTTCAGAGAAATGTTGTCATCACTAAAGTACTGAGCACATGTGCTAGTGCAAGACAATTTATATAAAGATATAAATGTAGTGTTTTGAAATTGGGCATTTAGCTCTATCAAAGAGTGATTTGTAAAAGGATAATTCACCAAGATTTTTGCCAGGAATCCGATAAACAATACAAAATGACAATAAAATATATTAAAGACTTTATTTTTCCAAATTGTGTTTAGGATTATAGGATGATTTCAA